>NC_039260.1:7039732-7244732 GCF_003368295.1 Carassius auratus
TGTGAGCAGAGACTTTGAGCAGCAATATCTGCATGAGGCCAGACATCACTCCATTCTGACATGAGAAATGAGAAAGCAAAACAGAGAGAAAAATGAGGTTAGACTAGTAACATGTCGATAAATGAATGCAGAGGAATGTGTTATAAAATATAAATACTATGTCATGGCTGACCTGTTTAATCGCCTGCTGGACCTTCTCCAAGTTAATGTCTTTAGCCTCTTTTAGCAGCGTCTTCTCATCCATCTTCAGCATGGATACTCTATACTGGCATAGCTCCACCACCACCACATCTGGCTGTACCGCTCGGATCGTCTGAAACCATGCACCGTATCAATACAGCATTTGATCAATCAGTAGAACTGATGTTTGTCCATAAAAAGAGAAAGCCAATGCTTACAGTGGCGACATCCTCCTTGCTGCTGTCGCTGAAGTGGGCAGTGCCAACCAGGTACACAATACTGCCCTCAGGTGTGGTGAGACGCGTCACGGTGTCCGGCAGATCTGGGTCTGTCTGTCGGCGCTGGGTACGCACTTGCCACAACACTTCCACTGCCTCAGAGTCCGCTAAATAGACAAAAACATTTTCAAGATCAAAACAAATATTATTTATCTCAAGAACCTAAGAGGTGGAGCGAGCACACTTCTTTTTATATACACTTTATGGCCACAGTATATAATTATTTTAAGAGAACTAGTTTCAGTGCTGAAAATCAGAAAGGAAATGGAGAATGAGTCGTAAACAAAAGTATGTAAATAGTCTTCTTTCCATATGAGCTCATAATCAAAAGTAAAAGTTGCATGTAAACCAGACAGCAATGGAAAGATCAGTCATGTGATCTGCATTTCAAGCAGTACTAAGGCACAAACATTCAGCTTCAGAAAATATATGGTCTGAACTTTTGTGGTGGTGTGACATTTGAAAAAAGCTGAAAACTTGAAATAGTTAAAATCAGATCAAAGTTAATTTTTAACTCATTAGTTTAGAAATTAAATGTGCACTGGACCAGTGCTATTACTGTTAACAAAAGCTTAATTGAAATTTTTTTTAAACAAAACTAAAATAAAAACATAAATGGGAAAATAGAAATTAAAATAAATGGACTCTATAAAGTTTTTGAAACATGGCATATTATAAAATTACAAAGCTTTACAACCCTCCTGCATTAAGAAAGAAAATGCCACTAGACAGCAATAACACTAGACTGAGCTGAGAAATTTAATATGGTAAATTACAATTTTAAATCATAAAGTTATCACAAAGTTGGTAGCTCTAAAATACTAAAACTAAAAACTAAATTAAATTAGAAAAATAAAAAACATTAATACTATGATAAAGTGTAAACTAACAATAAAACAACAGATACATTTTATTAATAATTTGCTCATATTACTTCATTAATAAAACTCTCAAAATAACTTTACAACCCTGCACTGAACAATGAGTTTTGAAAAGAGACAATTTTACACTTTTGCCAATGAGGCATTTTGAGGACTACACAGCACCATTTCTTACAAAATCATATGGGCCTAAAAGAAAATTGGGATTTGTAAACTTTAAATCAGAGATTACTCACAGAGTCCAAGAGGAAATGGAGGTTGTGTATCATCTTCTGCTTGGCCAACGGAGTCATCCTAAAAACAAAAATGATGCATTATAATCTACATATTTCTTTATATAAACAAATTCTGAAAACGTACACAAATCATGTGCAAAAAAGCTCGGCATTCACTTCTAGGAACTGCCGTTTTGTCTTCAAGGTTGAGCAAATTATTTTCATGCATTCATCTTTCATGCACGTCTTTCATCTTTCGCAGTTTTAAAGTTTCAGTAAAACAAAGAATGCTGTGCATATTTCTTCATTGTGGGAAATGCCCACCTAAACAAACAAAACACTATTATATCCAATACTTTCAGTACCCACAAGAAGGCAATAAAGAGACTATATGCACATTGCCAAGTATGAAGTAAATGAAAAGCACAGGAAACTGAATCAATGAACTACAACAGAAGCCATTTCAATTTAGCGGCATTTGTTTATGACTTGAATTGAATCCTCCTTAATAATTACAGATAAAAATCCATCACCATTAAAATAAATTAGTTATTAAATGCTTCTAGTGAGTGTCTCATCCTTCCAAAGACAAAACAAAACCTCGAGCTCTTCATTCGATACCTCAGAGTTGTTGTCCTGATCCATTGTCCACTGTTCAGTAAAACCTCAACCTGAAATTAAAGATCATGAGTCAGACACAAAACAAAAACACATAATATGACTCCAACAAATGGCATTGAGACATTCAACAGATTTTAAGAGGTGTGGAAGGCTCTGTACTGGCCTGTTGGAAACATATGCCTCAACACTAAACCAGACACCGTTTAATTAAAGGATTTATACATTTTCTGACTGGTACAGTTGGGTTGGTTGAGTAAAGGGAGTAATCAGACTTGATTATCAGCCTGCCATCTTGCCTCGTGCAATTACACCACGTATACTTTTCGAACTACTGTGATTCCAGCACAACAGGATCAGTTTTTGTTTTGATGAGGGTCCAGATCTGATAGCTATCTTTTAAGTTGCACAACGAAGCTTTTTATGTTGACCATGAAACAGATTTAATCCTATAGAAAGCAGACATTAAAGGTGGCAACCTGCTGTCACCAAACCACTTGGTTAGCACACCAAACTCAATTCAGACAGCTTACAGTTTCTAGCTTTTAAAATGCTTTTGTAAGCAGTTAAATTTCATTGAAAAGCCGAGCGCATTTTAAAATTAAGTTAAGTCAGTCAGTCATAAGCAGTCAGTCCAAACAGAAGGCAAAACTAAAACGTAAAATCTGATGTACTATTAGCTGCAATCTCAGCCACCACTTTGAAAAAGCAGCAAACATAAAAATGACTCTTACATTTGACTTAGCAGACAGCTTGCCACTCTTCCCACGAAAGTAACGAATCGGATCAGATTGGACTGGGATCGGACAGTCAGTTGTACTGAGGGATGAATGTAGTTCGGCTACAGGCTAACTGCGCACACATCCGCGCAGCTGTTAGCTGATGCTATGCTAATAAAAGCTAAACCCCTTTAAAAACTTTAAAGAACAAACCAACAATAACAATTACTTATTTTGGGCCGCGGTGACAATTATATTATTGCATTTTATTATACAGATATTTAAAGAATACTAAAACTACCACGTTGACTGTAGTTTATTTGCTAGCCTCGACAAAAATGAGTAAAGTTAGAGCTACAGTTCAGCTGCTTCCATGAAGTGACTCTTTAGCGCCGCCCGTTATTGCAATGCTTTATGGGTAATGTAGTGTATATAGGATGACGTGTAAACATGATTTTATTTGGAAAAATGTCGGATTTATACTTAATGCATATTAATCCATATAACAAATGTAGGAAGTATAATTTAAATATCACCCTGCTAAACTGTTTTAAAATGAACTATTGTAATGCAATTTGTATCTTTTGTAAGTAGGCCTAGATGTAACATTATTTACATTGACCCACGTTTGTGATTTCTGAAACAAAAAAAAGTTTATTTTTTTGTTTTAAAAAGATATTTTTTTTTTCAGCTGATTAAATGTATTTTAGAATACATTTAATATATATATATATATATATATATATATATATATATATAAAATAATAATTACCCTTGTCATTCATATAATATTATAGTAACTGAAAACAAAGTTTGAAAAACTTTTATTATGGTAACTACAATTCATTATCCTCGTGATGAGCCGCCATCAACCAATGACCAAACCCAAATCCAAAAACAGATTCAGCTTATGTAGGACAGGTGGGATTTCTCATACTTGTTTCTGTGTTTTTGTGAGGTAGTAAGCATTTTATGCATGATATTAAAAATTGCTTACAGCATTTTACAACATTGTGAATTCTATACACCATTTTCTGAGGTTCACCTAATATCTCATCAAATATAGAGATAGGCTAAAAAGGATAAAGGGCTGACCTATGCAAGATAGACTAGGTGATTCAAATGCATGTAAATGATGTACCATGCAGTATACTCATGATAATCTAACATTTCTATTTTTAGCATAGATTAATTTATTTCTCTAAGCAGGTTACTTGGTTGAAATGCTGCAGTTCCATAAATACAGTATACACATATTAAACACAAAAATCTTTCAATAATTTGTGGCACAAAAAAAAAAAGAAAAAAAAGGGAAATGAAATGAAATGGTGCTACAAAACAAATATTAATTTACAATGTTTCCCCTAAATGCAAGAACAAAACAAATAAGGTAATAAGTCCACAAACTACCTTTTCAAGTTTGAGATTTAGCACCCACAATACCATTAAAATATAAGCCTGAAAAATCAGGTTTGGTTCCTTCCCCTCTAAAGGCATTGTCATTCATGATCTGTGTTCCCTGTATCACATTATCATTATCAAAATATTGCACTTGGATGCATGATATGTGCTAGAAAAAGAGTGAGCTGCAGCAGCTATTTCTAAGATCAATCTGATGCCTTGTAGTTAAAGGTCCTCTCAAAATCTAACTGTGTGCTTCTTGTATTCACTCGCAATCGTAATTGTGTATTTTGGAAGGGCATTTGTTATACTTCACCACAAAATAAGTGAACATCAAAGGTTTTAAGTATGATTTACAAAGGTGGAATGACACACAAACTGTTGTTCATGGTGATTTAGATATCAAAAGCATGTTTTATGAATCCTCTTTAGTTGAAAATGTCAAGTTGAAGGAGCTAAAATCTTTCCGTAATAACTCTGTCTGTTCAAAAAAGCTGATATAAGGATCCATATTTCCTCTGAGGATCCGGAGTTGAATGTCTTTGTGCACTTGACCCTAAGAACCAGAGTGATATAGTCTCTTTAAATAAGTGCATTAGAGGTGTGTGGATAAACACGTCATGTCACAGTTTTTTTTATATAAAAAAAAGAATGTCTCAAATCTCTCATATTATTATTTTTCTGTACACCTCAGTATATACATTCCTAATGTGCATAATATTGTGACAATAAGACATGAGCTTGCATATTTTAAGAATAAGTGTATTGCGTTTGATACCTCAAGACATCTATATGAAACAGACACTTATTGCAAAAAAAAAGAAAAGAAAAAAACACCAAACCATGTGGACATTGATGATAACAGGAACATGGTGCTTTGTGTAAAATTCTGATGTGCCTTTCCTTCATTTGGAATGTCATAGGGAACTCATTAACCACGCTAGCAAAGGGAGCTCTTGCTTGAGTTTTGACTGTGAGCTCTTCTTCTGCAGCCACTTCCTGTTTGGCGACCATATTAACCTGGCCACCACATTGCATCTTTGCAAAGTATTGCCAGTTTACCCTGCCTTACCAAGCGTTTGTTTCACTGTCTAGTTCTCGCGTGTTTGACCGGTTTTCCTGTTTCTCTTGACTACTCTTTTGGATTGCCTGTTCAGACTGCCTCCTTGTGTATTGACCTCACTGCTTGCCTTTACTGACACTGAGTTTGGACTTGTGGAACTGTTTAATAAACCCTACATATGGATTTTACTTCAGCTTCCACATCAACTCCATTATAGAATACTCTGCCATCAATGAATCCAGCGGAGGTTTCTCAGCTCCAAGCAGATATCGCTCATCAGAGCGAGTTGTTGAAAAATTACCAGGAACAACTCAACAAACTGCAATCCGCACATGACCATTTAACCCACTACATTAATTCGCTTCCCTCGCCCTCCACCTCAACGGTAAGACTGGCAATGCCGGATATGTTTGATGGTTCGGCAGGACAATGTTGTGGGTTTATTCGTGAAGTCTGTATCTATGTGGAAAGCCAAAGAGATACGTTTTCTTCTGAAGGAAGTAAATGCACGTTTTTCATGTTATCTGGCAAAGTGATTTATTTGGGGTTCAATGGTTTGGGAGACAGATTCACGCTTTTTATTGTCTTTTGAGTATCTGTTACAACAAATTTGTGAAATATTTGATTATGAATATTGGGGCAAGGATATTTCTACACAATTGCTTCAAATGTCACAAGGGAACCGCACCGCTGCTGATTTAGCAATTGAATTTAGAACTCTTGTCACTCAAAGTGGATGGAATGATGTGCCATTGAAGGCTGTGTTCAAATAGAGTTTTGGAGTTGGAGTTGGAGCTTCAGCTGAGTTAGCATGCAAAAGTGAATACATCACCATGGCCATCAAGATTGATAATTTGCTAAGAAACACACCCAACAGAAGATCCAATTGACAGCCAATTTTTAACTCCCTCACTGCACCCTCTGATCACCAAGAGCCAATGCAAATAAATTATGCTCATTTATCTGATGAAGAGAGAACTCAACGCCCCCAACAGAATCTGTCCTACTACTGTTGTGAAACAGTCCATCGACACGCTGAGTTCCCACACAAAGCCCAGAGGTCCATCTCTGTTACCAGCCAGGTGAGTGTAGCTCAATTCTCTCTACCAATCTCAAAGTAATTTCTAATTCCTGTTCGGCTAACTACTAAACATGGTCCCATTACTTTGACAGCGTTTATTGACTCTAGTGCTGCCTTGAATCTGGTCAACAAGGATATCATCAGGAGGTACAGTACCTTGTGTGCCCCCATTTTCATCATCATTGTCGACAATAAACTCATTGAGGGAGGTGTAACCCAACAAACAGCACCTGCTCAGTTACAGATTGGATTGTTCCACAGAGAAAGCATTTGTTTCTTTATCATTGGTTCACCCTGATATGAAATCATCCTAGGATAACCCTGGCTATCCTCTGACGATCCTATAATATCCTGGAATCATGAAGAACAGACTCACTGGTCTGAATTTTGTCGAAACCATTGCATGCATGTCCATATGCCTCAACCATGTCTCGCAACATCTACTGAAGATCCAGCTTCAGCCTCCAGTTTTAAAATCCCTGCCTACTATCAGGGCTTTTCAGATGTGTTCAGCAAGAGCAAAGCTTCACAGCTACCACCTCACCGTCCCTGGGATTGCACCATCAATCTTCTGCCCAATGCCATGCCACCCAAGAGGTAGGCATACCCACTATCACGCCATGAATCAAAGGCAATGGAAGATTACGTTGAAGAGGCTTTGAACCTAGGTTTTATTAGGCCCTCTACCGCTCCAGCAACATCAGGGTTCTTCTTGGTTGAGGACTTGCATTGATTATCGAGGTCTCAACAATGTTTCTGTAAAATTTCGCTATCCTCTTCATCTTGTTCCTGCCACATTAGAACAGCTTCGAGAGGCTAAGATTTACACCAAGCTAGAGGAGTGCTTATGATCTCATTCGAATCAAATAAGGGGATTAGTGGAAGACAGCTTTTCTCACCACGGGAGGTCACTATGAGTACTTGTTGATGCCATTTGGGCTAGCCAGTGCCCCAGCTTTGTTCCAGTCATTTATCAATGAAATCTTCATTGATATGTTGAACCAATATGTGACTGCCTACATAGACGACATCCATATACAGTATATTCCAATTCTGAAGATGAACACGTTAAACATGCTCGAACCATCCTCTCTCATCTTCAAGAACACCAGCTCTTTGTGAAAGTTGAAAAATGTGAATTCCATGTACAGAACACAAATTTTTTAGGATATCACATAAATAATCATGGAGTTGAGATTGATAATTCCAAGATTCAGGCAGTTACGGAGTGGCCTCAGCCATCAACAATTAAAGGGGGGGTGAAATGCTATTTCATGCATACTGAGTTTTTTACACTGTTAAAGAGTTGGATTCCCATGCTAAACATGGACAAAGTTTCAAAAATTAATTTGTACGTTTGAAGAAAAATACTCCTTCCGGTTTGTCACAAGTTTCGGAAAGTTTTTTTCGAGTATGGCTCTGTGTGACGTTAGATGGAGCGGAATTTCCTTATATTGGTCCTAAGGACACTTCTGCCGGAAGAGCGCGCGCTCCCGTATAGCAGCGCACTGAGAGGCTGAGCACAGACTCACTGATCAGAGCGAGAGCGTCGCAAAATGTCACAGAAGTGTGTTTTTGGTTGCCAGGGCAAGACAACCCTGCACAGATTACCAAAAAAAAAAACAGCATTAAGGGACCAGTGGATGGAGTTTATTTTTACAGAGCATCAACGGAGTTGTGCAAGTGTTTTTGTTTGTTCCCTGCATTTCGAAGATGCTTGTTTTACAAACAAGGCCCAGTTTGACGCCGGGTTTGCACATCGTTTATTTCTTAAGGATAATGCAGTCCCAATGAAAAAGGGTCACGATCGTGTGTTGGAACCACATGCGGTGAGTAAAACTGCTTCAAATATCTCTGTGTTGTTAACTTAGCTATCGGCGTGTAAGCACATCAAGTAAACAACATGCGATGTTGTCATCAAACTGCACTTTCCACATGTACAGCTTAAAAAAAAAAAAAAGACGACATAAAGTGGAACTTAGTCATTTTCCAAAACCGCTAAGCAAATATATACAGTTTTAGTACATACCACATAGTGACGTCGTTTGCTGATGCTGCTCTTGTTAAATTTCAGCCTCTGGATCTGTGTCACAGCTTCCAGACGCTCTCAACGCAAAAGCCTACTCGCGCTCGTGATTCTTTAGCTCCGCCCACACGTCACGCCTCCAGCCGGTCGTGTTTTTCCGGGAAAAATCCGTACAGACTATATTTCTCTTATGAATATAATAAAACTAAAGACTTTTTGGAGTTATGAAGGATGCAGTACTACTCTATAGGTACTCAAGATTAACAGGATATTGAGTGAAAATGAGCATTTCACCCCCCCTTTAAGGAATTTCAACAATTTCTAGGTTTTGTGAACTTTTATCGCCATTTCATCAGAAACTACAGCATGATTGCCTCACCATTGACATCTCTCCTGAAGGGGAAACCATCCAAGTTAAGATAGTCAAACGAAGCTACCGCCACTTTCACAAAACTCAAATCAAGCTTCACTTCGGCACCTATCTTGAAAAACCCTGAACCTAACCTGCCATTTGTAGTGGAGGTGGATGCTTCAGACTGTGGAATTGGTAGTATTGGAGTATTATCGCAATGTCATGGTCAAAAAGCTAAGTTGTATCCATGTGCTTTCTTTTCAAGGAAACACTTCTGCTGAGAGGAACTATGATGTTGGTAACAAGGAGTTACTGTCCATGAAAGCTGCAATTGAGGAGTGGAGACATCGGCTGGAGGGAGCCATTCATCCATTTCAGGTTATCTCAGATCCCAAAAACCTTGAACCTTGACTAAATCCACATCAGGCCAGATGGTCATTATTCTTCTCAAGATTCCAGTTTACTGTCACATATCGTCCAGGAAGCAAGATTAGTAAAGCAGATGCCCTCTCTAAGTGCCATGATCCTCCCCTCCAAGATCATTCACCAGAACCCGTCTTGCCTCCTTCAGTCATTTTTTCCCTGTAAACTGGGAAATTATGGAGGAAATTCAAAGGACCACTCAACAGGATCCTCCACCTGCCAGGTGCCCACCCAACAAACAATATGTTCCCCAGGCAATACGAAAATGGGTCATGCAATGGGTTCATATATCCATCAACTCAGGCCATCCAGGCAACTCTCATACCATCAAATTGTTCCATCATTTTCTGGTGGCCAGCAATAAATAGAGAAATAACAGGTAATGTGAAGGCTTGTCAAATTTTTGCACAGTCTAAGACCCCAAAGGAACTTTCATCTCATCTGCTGCAGCCACTACCTATTCCTCAACGCCCATGGTCCCATCTGTCAGTTGACTTTGTGACTGATCTGCCCCCTCCCAAAGATTTCGCAACCATTCTGGTCATCACTGACAGATTCTCCAAGTCTTGCTGCCTCATTTCTCTCAAGGGTTTACCCACTGTCATGGAGACAGCTCATGCGTTATTTCATCAGGTCTTACGAATCTATGGTTTACCCTAAGACATTGTCTCTGATCAAGGAACTCAGTTCACTTCCCAGATATTTTTCATCATCCTCAGTCAAACGGTCAAGTCGATAGACTGAACCAGAAGATCGGCAGATACTTAAGATCTTACTGCAGCCGGAAACAAAACCGGTGGGAGGAATTCCTACCATTGGCAGAATACGCTCAAAATTCCTCTACAAGCCTCTACAAGACTCACCCCCTTTCAATGTGTGCTCGGATATCACCCCCTTTTTTCCATGGTCTGGCGTACCCTTATCTGTTCCAGCAGTTGATGATTGGATACGCTGTAGTGAGAGGGTGTGGGACAGCCCTCATGTTCATCTTCAAAGAGCTGTATGAGTACAAGAACTACAGTCCAACTGAAGAAGGCATCCACATCCTCCCTACCAACCGGGACAAAGGGTCTGGCTCTCCACCAGGGACATCAAGCTACATCTGCTGAGCAGGAAGTTCAGCCCAAGGTATAAAAACATATTGAGCTTCCTGCTAACTACCACATCTATCAATCTTTTTATTTCTTGCTTCTCAAACCAGTCCACCCAAATGTCGAACCAAATGCTGAGTCCCAAGAGCCATCACCTCTGCTGGATGTATTCTGGACTTGTCACACATAGAGGAATTTCAACGAGCCAAGCCAGACCATCCCACGTCAAGACCACGGGGACATCCACGTAGATCACCAGGAGTCACTTCTAGAGGTGTGTGTGTGGTGGTGGTGGTGGGGTTGGGGTTCTGTAACACCAGGCCAGCAAAGGGAGCTCTCGACTGAGTTTTGACTGTGAGCTCTTCTTCTGCAACTACTTTATGTTTGGCGGCCATATTAACCTGGCCACCACATTCCTGTTTCTCTTGACTACTCTTTTGGGTTGCCCTTTTGCCTGTTCACACTGCCTCCTTGTGTATCGACCTCACAGCTTGTCTTTACTGACACTGAGTTCAGATTTGTGGAACTGTTTAATAAACCCTGCATATGGATTATACTTCGGTTTCTGCCTCAACTCCTTTACAGCACCAAGGTCAAGGGTGATTTTATTTCCCCTCAAACTAACACGTCTGAGTATGTGAATGTAAGGCTGGGAGATGATTTTGAAAGGTGCACTTCATATAAAAAATTAATAGTGTTTTTAATAATACACCAGTAACTGAAAACTCCAGTTTAACATAAACAAAAATAATTAAGTGCACCTTTAAGAGTATAAAATATGTTAAACATTGGCTGTCCCAATGTCCATTAATCTTCATCTCTGAAAATGAAATAATCTGAGCTCCACCTTTAATGGCATAACCATTAACATAACCCTAAAAACCAGCATATTCCTTTGTGCTCCAGTTCATATTGTAAGTGCCTTTGCATTTGTGTGTGTGCAGGTGTGTATCAGCATTTTCCTTTAACACTCTCCAGCAGCAATCAACTCGCCCGGTCTGGCTAGTCTGTCCCTTCTGTTCTGCTCATCCTCGTCCGCATACAAGGTGTGATGGATGCTCAGCATCGGGTGTGAGGGGTTCGGACTAAAAGGCCCGGGCTGGCTCTCAGGCTCCGTCTCCTGGTCGAGAGGATCTTCAACCTTCTGAAAATCTGGAGGAGGCATGCTGGGAGTTCCACCATTCATATATGATGCTGTGGAGAGGGTGTCTGTGGAGAAGGCAGTGGTGGTGGACAGTGGAGGAGACTCTTTCATCTCTATGGGCATAAAAAATATGATATAGAATTATTGGTAATACAAATATAAACTCATACATATTGTTTTATGTCTGATATTAAAATACAATTTTGTCTAAATAAATAATAATAAAAAATACCAAAACTAAAATCAATTATTTTAAAGCCTACAAGTCAACTTATGCATAACTATATTTTAATGTACGGAGTAAAAATGTATATTCAATTTAAGATTTGCTAAAGATTTAACAGACAATTAAATTGAAATAGGCTTAAGTGGTAATGTATAAATAGGAAAAATGTAAAAATAGGGCAAAGTTGGGCAATCTGTTGAATGTGCAATTGAGTGCTGCAGGAATGGAGTCCTAAAACCCTAATCTAAAAGCATTTTTGCATTTCCAGTTCCATTATCCCAAAGTCAGTGTGATTTTTGGAATCCCTGAAATAAGGCCTGTGGATAACAAAAGCTATTTTCATGTTTTATTCTATGGCATAAAATCCACCATTAATACCATCACCTTGTGATTTTTAAAGCTTTTTAAGTCTAATAAGTGTGACTACAGATATTTAGAAGTGAGAGATATCCAGACGTCATCTCACCAAACAGGAAAACTCATCTACTCATTCTGCTATTCTGCTTTTACAGCCTCATTATGTTGTTAGTCTCTAACTTGCTATAACTATTCTACAGTAATTCAAACTTTCCAACTTGTAAATTTTAAATAAGATTTGAAAGTTGTAGGACACTTAATAACACTGGTGATGTTTAAGTCATACAACCATGGTGTAGTTTATTTATATCTTAATTTTGGCTTTTTACTGACTACGTCAGACTTCGTACTTCCGCTCAATTTCAGTTTGCTTCTGTACTCAGTCTGAGAGAGCAAACCAGCTCCCAGATTTTCTATGGCTCCGCACCAGCCGTTCAATCAATGAACAGAGGGGGCGGGCTGAGAGCTGTGATGTAGACGCTAAGCGCAGAGTTTAAGATTGTAGTTTAGGTTAAGGAAATAGAAAATGACAGCAGACATGGAGACATGGGATGCTATTCACTCTGTTGTGGAGAATATTATTTAACTGAACCCAACTGAAGCCCAAACAAGAAGAGTGTTTGTTTCACAATTTGAATGGAGGTGATGTTGTGGACCTACTCCCGACAGGTTTTGGGAAAATTTTTATTTATCGACTGTTACGATCATCAGCGAGAAACTGGGGAGCCCAAAGTCCGGAAAGGCATTAATTGTGATTGTGTCCCCCTTGGTTGCTCTCATGGAGGATCAGGTTAAGGAGGCAGCAAAACTTGGTATGTGTGCTGCACAGCTTGGCGTGCTGGCGAACTGGTACCCTATTGACAGGTCAGTGTCTCCTTTCTTTTCCAGTCCTTGAATATTGCCATGTCATGCTGTAATCTTGCAATTAAGTTGCAGCATTTCTGACAGACTCGAAATGAACAAAGAGCTGTGTTTAACAGAACTAATCCTAACTTTGACAGTTGGCTGCAAATATTTTCTTGTTAGTCTCTACTGTCAAATATTAGTTTAGATGCACTGATTGTACCGTGGATGTGTAGATTTACTTCACATATTTGGCAAAAGTCATTCACAGCCATGTTCACTCCAGTATTTCGCTCGATGGTTTTGTTTTCGCAGCCTACCTGTGTTTACAGCGGAAGTTCGAGGCAGCTGAGCCGGTGTATAACACACGACATAACCAAACGTTATGTGATTGGCTTACAGGTACACCAATGATTTTAAACTTCAGACAATTGACGCTTGTCAATTATGCCCTTTCAGACTCTGTCTACTAAGTAAAGTGAAGTAGCAGAGTTTGGTATTACCAGGCTAGTATTTACACTTATACAAAAAAAAAAGTTAATAAATGTTGTATTCATTTGTGAAGATTACCTTAATTAACAAAATATGTAAGAATCATAAGCTGTTTTCTCCAATAATCCTAAAGAAAATTAAACAAGGGAACTTCCAGGTTGGCCTACTAAAATACACCATCCATGCAGCAAACTCTAACAATGCCAATATGGTACTAAATATACTGTGCATCCTTAAAGCATACCAGTATGAGAAGATGAGACATGTACAACTGTATGTGGACCCTCAATATACACATTACTGAGAGAGTGCTCAACAACAGGGGGTTGCTCAGGATTGACCGCTTCTTTTTTTGCTTTCTGGATGGTTAGCATATAAGGATGAACATCCAGCGAGAGGTTAAGAGTCTGTTTCTTCTCTATATTATTTGTTTCTGCAGCTGAAAAATAAAATGAGGTAAAAGATCAGTGAAGGATTTTAATGACGTTCTCTATACTAACTAAAACCAGGTTTTACTATACCAGTACCTTTGTTAGGAGGATATTGTGTGCTCTTGCTGTCCAGAAGTGGAGCAATAATGCTATCTGGTACATTCTTCCTTCTGACTGGTTTAGGTTTCTCTGCTTTTATGCTGTGTTCCAGTCTGGTAAGAGTCAAGGGTTCCTATATAAAAACAAAGAACTATGAGGTACATTTCACAAACAACAAGTAAGCTATTCATCGACTAAATACAAACAAGAACATCTTGCCTTAAAAGGCTGTGGCAGAGGGTTAGATGTGGGGATCCACTTGATCTTCTTGCGCTGTCTTTTGATTACTAAGGGCTCTCCTCCCAATTCTCCCACACCTATTACTGAAGGGTCCATACTGGGATCAATAGTCTGGATCCCAGAGTCTCTCACAGTTGGAGTGGCATCTTGGTTGGATTGAGCCAACGCTGCCAGCAGCTGCCGCACCACATTATCATACATTAGGTCACTCTCGTTGGTGATAAAGTCAAGTCTGTTGAGAGACTTAATGTGGTCTCTGTTCTCATTACAGAACATGGCCAGAATGTTAATGTCGCAAAACTGTGACTTCTGCCAGCGGCGGCGTGTTTTAATGCCAACCTTGTGCAGCTTGTTGAAGACAAAATTTGACTTGCGCACTACAAACAAATGCAGCAAGTTCACAAGGATAATGAGGTTCATAGTACACAACAAAGCTATGTCCACTGCGGCCATAATGCGTTGGAGCTGCACGGCTGGTAGCTTGCAGTTAACATTTAGCCGCAGTTCAGGGATGCTGCTAGTGTCGGGCGGTTCGCCAAGCGCGCAAGTGAACTCATTCTGCCTCTGACGGGAGTAGTAAGTGCTCAGGTACGTTATGGGTATTGAGCTGAGGCAGATGATGGCTAAATGTCGCGCCAGGTACAGCTTAGCCAGAAAGTTACTCTGCCCGCGGCGCTCAAGATACTTCTCAAACAGGTTCTGCTCCGGGCTCTTCTCCTTCTCTGCGTTCTCAATGATCTCCCGTCGCTCACGTTCCGTAATCCCTGGCCCCTTGGACTGGATCTGCTTTTCAATCTTGGGAGCTCTGCACTCGGCTGCCCTGTGGTAGCAGTTGTCGATCTCTTGAAGGAGGAAGTTGAGCTCTGAGGTGAGCCGAGTGGAGGCCAGGAACTCCCATCCCAGGGCAGGTATGTACATGATGCCTGCGAAGGCCAGCAGAGCGTAGGGCAGAAACTTGTGCTCAAACAAGGAGGGCCGAAGCTGAGGGTCAACGCCAGGAACTGCATCCCGAAGCTCTGTCCAGCAGTAGCCTCTGGCATACAGGGCCTGGTCACGTGTGAAGTTGTGTGGGGTGTAGCAATATATAGATTCCTCTAAAAGAGAAGGAAAAATCCCACTTCAAAAAATATTTAGGATTTCTAAATAACAATCAATTAGATATCACTATCTGTTCATACCAAGAACAATAATAAAGTTTAAATAATCAAATTATAAGAGAATAGCAAGGTTCACACCACAACGGTGGAATGTGGAATGGTCCTATTCTGTTAGATGTGTTGTAAATCACTACATATTATGACCATTTTATATTAGTTGGTGATTTAAATGTTCATGTCTTTTGCCTATCAAACTCACTTTCAGGAGTTTTTAAGTCTTATAGAATCTTTTAACCTTACACAGTGCATAAATGAACCCACCCATCTACAAGGGCACACTTTGGACCTACATCTCACTTATAGGATTTCTATTTCTGAGCTAGAGGTTTCTGATGCAATTATTTCTGATCACAAGCCTATTTTATTCTTTGTCACTGCCAAATCTACCCTTTCCATATCATATTGTTAAGCTGTCTCGATCTTACTCCTCTCAGTTCCATCTGGATATTAAGTGCTTTTTAATGAACTAAGTTCACAGTTGTCCTTGGACACCACCTCACTTTCTGATCTAAAATGTCAATCAACATCTTGAGATGCTAAATCACATATGGATGGACATTTGAAATGCAACTGCTCCTCTCAAAGTTGTGAAACCAAAACCCAAATCTGAAAAGTGGTTAACTCCCGAAATTCACTTTTTAAGACAAACATTTACAAAAGTGAAGCAAAAAATGAAAAAGGATAGACTTCAATTTTCACATGAGGTGTATAAGTCTTCTCTTCTGACCAACCAGACTGCTAAGTAAATAGCATATTTCTCTAATATGATTTATAACAATCAAAATAAGCCAGAAGTTTTGCTTTCTGTCATAAATGCTCTCCTAAATCCACCTGTCAATTGTATACTAAATACCTCAAATGAACTATGTGAAAGATTCTTGAGCTTCTTATCTGAAAAACAAAAGAATTGTAAATTTAAGATCTCAGGTGGCAAACACTCATAATGATCCTGTTTTTGTTGAAGTTTCCCAGTCATCATCTGTATGGGAGACATTTGATCCCATCTCTTTGCAATTCCTCACTGAAATTATTAACTCCTTCAAAGCTTTGTTCTGTCCTCACGATGTAATTCACCCCCAGTATTTTAAATTGTTAATTGAGTCTGTTGACCCCAATTTACTTTACCTATTGAACAAATGCTTATCAATTGGTTTGGTTCCTGCATGCTTCAAATTGGCCTCTGTTACTCCTTTGCTCAAGAAGCCTTCCTTAGACATGTTTGTTTTAAACAACTATCGTCAAATTTCTGTGGTCCCTTTTATCTCTAAGGCACTGGAAAATATTGTGTTGTGTCATTTTCAATCTTTTCTAAGTACTAACTGCATCTCAGAAACCTTTCAGTCTGGTTTCAAGCCTTTCCATAGCACTGAGTCAAATCTGCCATGTTAAACGCTATCTTAGTTGCTACCGATGCAAGTGACTCCGTGATTTTAATTATCTTAGACCTGATGGCTGTATTTGTCAAGTATATTGACAAAATTCTTAATTAAAATTAAACTGAAAATGTAAAAATAAAAGCTAGCTCAAAATAATACAAATATTATAGTAAATAAATAATACAAAAGTAACATTGACACTAATTTACTTATTTTTCTAGTTAAAATAGTAATTATTCTTGATGTTATCAGGTGATGAAATTTTAATTTATTTAACTACAATGTTATTTTTGTTGACAGTGCATATCAGTCAAAATTAATTTAAGGAATATATGATGAAATATTTACAACATTTAAAGAATATTCTCATCAAAAGTTGAAAACTGCAACTAAAACTGTGAAAAGAAATTGTAAAAAAATTAACACTTGATATTACCTGATATTATAACTGTCACTATCCAGAAAAATCTGGCATTTGGTGTACCCAGCTGGGATTTGTTTCTAGTAACGAGCTGTCATCAGGTTGGAATGGCTTTAATGCAAAGTATGAGGCACCACAAGCCAGAACTGATGAATAAGTGATAAAACAAATAATACATTTGTCTGTGCCAGTTAGACAAAGATAGAGGTAATTCTTTCACAGCCACTGCAACTCCTATAGATACCTCAAGCTTATTCTGGGTCTAATTGGATTACACTCCTGCACAGAGTCAATATGTTAAGAAAGATAATATGGTCATAAGCTCTAGTTTAATAAAGCAAATATGTGTGTTAAATTTGGCATGTCTATATGGGAATAAAATCTTTATGGTTACAGGCGTTTTCTTTCAGTTTTAGATTGATTAAAATTATTATCCTTGCAATTTTTCCTAAACAGCCATAGCCAACATAATGATGAATGCTTGGCCTTCACTAATCCTCATTCCTGATATACAACAGTTATTCCTATTGTAGAAAAATACTGCAATGTAGTAGCCCTCAAATGGTATGAAAAGGCAGTTTATCTCAAAGGAGTTCCAACTACGACTTTCGTAAGCATAAATGTTAGTGTATCTCCAACAGTTATTCAGATTTAAACCATGCTGCATGTTTCAGCCCTGCAGGGTTCTCAATGTTCAGTCACAGCCAGTTGGTGCTGCTATGCAGTAAGACTGACTCAGCGTTTAGAGTAAACCCCCTCCTACCACCACAACCTCTCTTTATCTCTCTCTTTTCTTATTTAATCACCCCACAATCTCTCTAGCAAAAATAATTTAACCACTCCTTTTCTGGATAGCAATGGACAGCAGGAATATAGAAAGACCCATAGAGCTGTTAATAATGGCTCACTTAATAAAACTTCAACCAAACTCTCTAAAACTTGCCATGTCATCAGTTTTTCATATGTATAAAGGGTGTTTTCTCTAAGCATGTTTACATGCACACATTTTAAATGGATCATATTATGCGATTTCAATTTTTCCTTTCTTTTTGGAGTGTTACAAGCTCTTGGTGCATAAAGAAGATCTGTAAAGTTGCAAAGACTAAAGTCTCAAATCCAAAGAGATATTCTTTATAAAAGTTAACAGTCAACCACTCCCCCCTAAAACAGCTCGTTCTAACACGCCCCAACATCTTTACGTTACTACGTGCGACGATTTGCATAATGCTGCCCAAATGTTCACGCAAAGAAAGAAGGTGTACCTTTTATTCTACTTTAACTACTTGTTTGGCCTTCCAAAAGAGGACACAACTAGAAATCAGTGGTTAAGTTCTGTTTCAACACTGTTCCAGAACAGTCCAACCCAAATATTCAGATGTGTGCTGCGCATTTTATGGAGGATGAGGACTGTTCCTGAACCAGTAGCCTGCAATGCATGTGGCACAATGCCTGTTTCTATAAAGTGGGGCAGTTCAAATGTTGCAAAAACAGTCTGGCGCTTCTGACTCACAGCTCGTAAGTACATTATTTATATTTAAATAATTTGCCAATAAGCAGTGTTGTTTGTTGTTTCTCAGATCACAAATGCAGACATGGTTTTATGTTTACGCAGTGCGATACGATTTGAATTTTAGCTTAAGTTTTAGTAATTTGTGTTGTGTTCTTTGTTAGTTTTTTTTAAATGTCTATACAGTTTTTATCAATTTTTATTTCAGTTCTAGTTTCAGTTATTTTAGTACCATTTCAGTATCACATAAAACAAAATGAAAAATAGGTACAACATTTTTTTTTTTTTGGTTTTAGTATTAGCTTCACTTTTAGTTTTAGTTAACTATAATCCTGATCTATTTGAGGTTAGATAATGATTTTAATTGGTAAGAAGCGCACACACTAAATGTATGTACCAAATGAATCACTAGACGTGCATCAGAAAGTCACGTGACTGAATAATTTACTTTGATTTTTGGTTACTATCACCATATCGCTGCTCATTTGCATAAATTTGAGCTCTCCTATTCCTCACGTCCTCGGATATCATCACATCTTATTAAAAATGAATGGAATTCAAATCTCTTTCTCACTGCAAACCGTAAAGTGCTCATTTGTACATAATGCTGCGTAATGCCACTAACCTGCAAAGTTCCTTGTAAAAACTAATGTGACCAGCAGTATAGGGATGATGACAGTTCCTATGGTCACAACCCGGTCAAAGGGCAACTCTAGTTTGAGCTGCACCATGAGACCCGCCAGCACACCGCCCTTCTCATCCTGTGTGGAACCCGGCAGGATCAACTCCTTCAGCTTCTCACCCGCAAGCAGAGCCGTGGCCATGTCCAAGTTCTGCTCGAGGATGTTCTGCATTCGGCACCCAGCAGCCCGCTCGCCACTAACCTCACAACACTCCTGATGGGATTTGAAGCTTCTCCTCCTTCTCCCAAGAGTCACAAAGGAAGATTTGTGGTCAGCCTGAGTTGATGGGTTACTGATGGCTGATCATGTCAGAGGTAGACTGAAGAGAGGAAAATCAGAGTTGATTTTTTGCTTATATTGACAGCTTGGATGATTTTCTCATCATATCTATTCCACTTCTGCAAAAACCTGTAAATGAACAAGAGAGTTAACAGATACAGATTATCATGAAAAAGTAAAGCTACTGTTATCTGTGAAAGTAAATTGCCTTTGATTCTGCATGTTTAGGCTCTATGAAAGTGCAGGTTCCTTTAATTCAGTAAACAGTGGAGTGTGCCTATCTGCAGAGTCCTTTGAGAGCGTGCACTAGTGACAAGGACAAAAAAAACATACTGACATCCTACTAGAGGCTTAATCATTCAAGACAGTCCAGATTAGAGTACAAAGATGGTACACTGTTGTTCTTTAACTCATTAGAAAGTTTTATGGCATTTTTTTCTGAAATACGTGAAAGCTTGATATGGTGCAGAATGACTTTGCCCACGGTATAAAAACACAGACAAGAAAATAGCTGTCGTACATTTCAAAAATCAATATATCTCGCATATATCTCGCTTTGAGCTCAAGAAATCAATAAGGAGCAGCTTTCTAGCAAATGGAAAGAACAGAAATGGCAGAAACCCCACATTTGTAAGTTTACTTTATTTTTGTGATGAAGTATCAGTTTTTAAACTGAATGCACTATGGATGTTTTATGTTAATCTTTAATGTACACTAAACTATGTCTTTATCGTCAAAGCTGTGCCATAGTGGGTAATTATTTTTTCTGACATAAAACATTAGTGTTTGTGATTGACTTGGTTTTATTTATGTATTAACATATTTAATAAATGTAAAAATTCATTTAAATATCTAAATATGTTTTTTTTTTAAATAAGTAATAAATATTTACTTACACTTACCTGTAACATAAATGCAGAGTTAAATATCTTTGTATATTTCACTGGACAAATCTAGTTGACTCCATCTGCATTTAATTCTTGAAGTATATATATATACTTCAAGGTTTTGCTCTAAATTATTACAAATGGTGCTGTCAGTCTTGAAGACAATATGTGCTGATATAAGAAACTATTCTATTAAAAATTGCTTATGTTAGGCATAGTTTTACCTTGTATTTGTCATTTTGGCCTAGTTAGAGACAGTTTAGATCCTCTAAGAGACACTAGAAAAGACTGAAAAACTCCTTTCACACCAGGTTTGATAAAACTCTCAAACGAGTTGATAGTAATTAAAAATGTGTCCTGCAAACCTAATGCAACAGCACGCAGTAGTATATTATATCTTTTGACGTAAAACAGCTTTAGATATAATCAAGCTTTAACGACGATGCTGTATAACGACATTGTCCGACATATTGACTGACTGTGAATGTTTTGGAGCATTAAAGGTCATGCGGTGCACATCACTTACGCTTAGTCGAGGAGCTGTCCATCACTGGATCATCTGGCTAGGGTGACACATAGCGGCTTAAAACATAGATATGCTAAAATACATGATACTATATACGGCATGAGTGAAAGTGTGACGGAGAGGACTGGGTTGCATTAAACCTCATCTTCATCTTCATGATGTCACATACCTGTCAGATTACTCGATTATACTGAGGAACACGCAGAGCCTGAATCCTATGCTCTCAAATCATCAACACCAGGTAAAGATCTCACAACGTCCAACAGATCCCCCCCCCAAAAAAACAATGGACGCGGATGCTGTGACTTGTGCTTTGGTGGTGAGCATCCCCGGCGTCTGAAGAGTTAATCTGCAGTGCGGGCGAGCCGTTTCAGCGTGTATCCGGGCACACACCGGTTTGTTCCGCCTCTCGCCATCCCTCTTACCCTCCCCAGACAAACCTCACACACTTCCCCGGTTTACACCATCATCATCTACACACAGACCTTCAAGAAGATACATTGTCGTTGCTTGTTTGCCTTACACGATACGTTATAATATATTGCTAGTGTGCTTTTGTGGAAACGCGAGCCAAACATTTGGCTTATTAAATAAAAGGAGACATTATGGAATCATAAAAATATGTATTAGATTCAACTTTTCCACTAGTATGGTCTACTGCTGTCCTTTATTTACTGTATAATCTGTTTGGTTTTGCATTGTTCTGTATGTCGTGCATTAAAATACAGCATAGGCTATTTCTTGCACAAGATTCTATTCTGTTCTATTTATCTTATGTATTTTTTAAATGTTAGCTACTGTAGGGTGACTGAAACATGTAAAAAACGTTTTGTTAACAGTGCACCAGCTTTTTTTTTGTCATATTATAGACTTCTTTTTATTTTATAGTAAAATATACAGCTTACATGCTAATTAATTCATTAATTCACCCTAAAAATGAAAATTCTGTCACCATTTAGTTACTATCACTGTCCATACAATTTAAGGTCACCTAAATGGTTTGGTTGTTGACATTCTTCAAAATGTCTTATTGAGGGTGAATAAATTATGACAATTTTCATTATTGGATGAATCTCTTTAACTTCATCTAGAAGATTCAATATAAATATATTTCATACTGTAGCCTCTAAGTGCCGTCTGGAAATTTCATCTAAAATTAGTATTTTTCTCAGGCTCCTACATTTATGTTCCATTATTTCACTTTAAGGGCAAATAACCTATTTATTGCCACTGAAGTGAAATTACTAAACCTACACATAGGAGCTTGATAAAAATTCTCATTTTAGAAGAAAATTTCAAATAGCACTTAGAGGCTCTTACATCTGAATTTTATATTTTGCTGTATTTACTGTATGCAAGCTATAGACTGCACTTGGTCTAAAACATGAGCAAACATACTTAGCTGTTGGGTCACTTTCTGGAATAAGTAATTCAAATTTTATGTAAACAATCTTTAAAATTTTATTGATCGACAATAACATAACAGGATGCATATATTTATACAAAAATACAATCTAACAAAGTAAAAATGGTTGCATGTAAGTAATATGGTCCATTAAAATGTTAGAATTATTGAAAGCATCATACAGTAGGTCGCCTACTCTTCTTGCTTCTGACATGTGGGTTTTCTAGATAATGCATTTCAAGTGCTGTAGATTGTACATGCATGGTGTGTTCACCATTTATTTGCATATAAATTTGCTCAGCCATGCACTCATTACATATGATTCTAATGTCAACTGGTATGGTTTATATATTCATGATTGTGACTCAGGTTTTAGGATCTTTACAAAAGACTTTAAAAACCAACCACACATTTTGACCACTTTTTCTTACTAAATTGTAATTTAGTAATATGTTTGACAGACGTACACCATAACGTTCAAAAGTCTGGGGTCAGTTTGACTTGAAAATATTTTTGAAAGAACTCTCATGCTCAGCAAAGCTGCATTTATTTGATAAAAAATACAGTAAAAACAGCAATATTATGAAATGTTATTACAGGTAAAAATAACAGCATTTTTTAAAAATATATTTTAAAATGTGATTTATTCCTGTGATGACAAAGCTGAATTTTTAGCATCATTATTCCAGTCTTCAGTGTCACATGATCCTTCAGAAATAATTGTAATATGCTGATTTGGTGCTCAAGAAACATTTCTTATCATTATCAATGTTGCAAACAGCTGTGCTGCTTAATATTTTTAAGGATTTTTTGATGAAAAGAAAGTAAAAAAAAAATGCTTTTATTTGTAAAATTTTTGTAACAATGTGAAAGTCTTTGTTTGACATCAATTTAGTGCATCTTTGCTAAATAAAAGTATATTTAAAAAAAAAATTAATATCTTAGCCCCAAAATTTTGAACGGTAGTGTACTGTTCATTAATATGACAGGTCAGCTGACAACTATGACAGAAGTTTCATGATGATCCTTTTCCAGTTGACATTATCATACTCCATATTTGTACCTTCACTTTCTTTCTCTTTGTTTTTTCCTTCTGATGCCTGTATTTTTGGTCACTTAGCCATTTGGACCACCACTGCTTTCCATGCCTTCTCTCTGTCAAAATCCCTTAGTGTGCCATTTAACATTTGATGCTGTAAGAAAAGAATGAGATGGTAGAAAAGAAATGACCCAATAGTCACCTTGAGGTCTTCCCTTGTTAATCACAACATCCTCCATGTGCGTTATGATGAATTCACAGAGGCGAATAACCATTCCACTGTGACTGTCTTTCATGCTACAGTTGCCATTGTACAGTACAGTTTCTCATTTATTAGTCTCTCATGGCTAACATCTTGTGCAATACAAATCACTCACAGTACAACACACTTCCTGTACTCTTAAATTGACTTATCAGTTATTTCATAGTGTGTAGGTTTGTGTTTTCACCTCAGAGTGTTTTTTGTGTAGTGTGTCCCATTCAGTATGCAGCTGGCTCTTGTAGGAAGCACACTTTACTGTGGTGGCCAATGTTAGTACCGCCTGCACCAGCAGCAGTCCCATCAGGATAAGCAGCAGTATGTCATACGACTGCTGCACGTGCAACATACATTCACAAAATTAATAAGTTTTGAACATCCTTCAAACGTAGGGATAGTTCACCTAAAGATGAAATGCCATTCAAAACATGTATGAAGTTATTTTTGTTCTTTGGAATTGATTCAGCAGTTGAAATTGTTAACTAAAAAAATTTTTTTGGTAACTGAAATAAAGCTGAAATAAAATGCAAATATTAGACAATAAGCTAAAAATATTCGTAAAATAATTTATTAAAAAGATTATAATAATTAAATTAATTGCCATTTAACTGAAACAAGATGAAGTACTTAAAACATATTAATGCTAAATAAAATTATAAAAAAATGACACACCAATATTACAAAAACTTACAAAAAAAGTGAATTAAAACTCAACACAAATTCAATTCATTCACATCACGACTACAAAAAGATCAAACAATATTATGAAAGCACTAAAAGTCTTGTGAAACCATACAATAGTTTAATTATGAAACAGAGACAATTTCAGCTGCAAGGCAGATCCAAAAAGTCAATAGTCATTATTCAGCTCAGTATTTTTATATGCTATTATTATATTTATTAATATTTTAAATTAAATTGTATTTTTAATTTTGTTTTAGTTTTTTTTTATATTGCTTTAATTTATTTTTTATTTCAGTAGGCCTATTTCTGTGCTTCAACATATTTATATCAAATATATTTTAATTTCTAACATTTATTTTAAGCTTCAATATCTTAACTTTTCGTTTCAGTTTTGTATTAATATTTTAGTTCAGCTTTATTTAAATGTCTGAAAAGTTCTGGTTAATAATAACAACACCGCATGTGGATATGAAAATTTTCTTTTTTGGGTGTGTGATCCCTTTAAGGGGTCAAAAAAGGTCAAAATCTGACATACTGGAACTAATTTGATTCGATTGGTGTGGTGCACAGAAATGACTCACCTTTGCTAATGGCACTTCATGCAGAAAACTCTCAATAAAATTAATCACGCTGTTGGACAAAAATCCAGAAGCTGAGAAAAGCAGTGGTGAGGTCACACTACTTATAGCAATCAGCATTTCCATCTACAGCAGTAGAATTGAGAGACGGGAAAAAAAGAAAAAAAGAAGGCGAGAGACAGTATTCAGAGAGAATCACTCTATGGAGAAGGCAGACAGACAGCTAAATGAATGAGAATGCTAAATGTCCTCTAGGGACTTTCGATTGCACTGCTTTATTGCTGGAGAGACCCTGATGTGACTCACCAGACTCTTGCTGGGATATTCTGCCACCACATGGCTGGCAATGGCACTGGGGAAACACTGCAGAGGTATCACACACACAAACAATGACAGTTAATCACTCTAACTTTCAATCTGAATTGGACTGATATAATAAACTGAACTCACAGCAACCAGAAACCAGAAGAAAGTGACACAAAGATATGGCTCTGGAAGGAGAGCACCCAAAATCAGAGCAATAATTCCTCCAAATACAGCGGATATGCCCACTATAACCTCTATTACCTGCAGCAGAGAAAGAGCGTCAGATCTATAGTGAAAATCGTGCTGATATACAGTGCATACACACAATCTCATTTGTAAGCAACTCACGGCGTAAGCCTTGAGAAGACGAGTGGGGAACGAAGCTGGGGTCACAACCACAGGGCCATCAGACACTGGCTGGAGGAATGAGATAGATGATAGCAATGAGGAAAAGAAAAAGAGCAGAGAGACATGAGCACAAGGGAGAGCATATAAAATGTAAATCATATAAGCTAGAGACAAACACATTTAGTCATAGATATATCACATGGTGATAAAATCCTGATGGCTGGGACTCAATTTGAAATAAATCTGAAATAAACTAAAATATAAATATTAGATAGAAAACTAAAAAAGTGAATTAGAATGTGTCCTTGGCAACTAACTAAACTAAATAAGTTTAAGTACTGTAATCATAAGTGCTGTCAAACGATTAATCACATCCTAAATAAAATATTTTATTTACATAATATATGTAAATATAATGTATATATTTATTATGTAAAGACATGCATATATTTAAGAAAAATATGTTTATATATTAAATCTATTTTTTATATCATATGAATACATACATTTATGTACATGTAAATATTTTTTTAAATATATACTTTATGTTTTTGTATTTATATATACATAATAAATATACACAGACAGTATACATACATATATTATGTACACAAAAACTTTTATTTTGGATGTGATTAATCGCGATTTGACAGCACTAGTTACTACTGAAATTAAAATGAAAATAATAAATTAAAGCTATAAAAAATGACAAGATAAAAAATAGATGAAAAATAGAAAAATATTATGTTAAAAAACAAGATATTACAGGCAAATATTTACAAATTATATTAGAAATCAAAATTTCCACCAAACACTCAAAATTCAAAATATATTTACAATGTATTTATTTATTTACTGACATATGCCAAAATAATTGTAATATTGCAGGCAGCCTATACAGATAATTATTTCACTCTCTCTCGCACACACACACACACACACACACACCTTTGCATGGCTGCAGCAGTCGTCTGCTGAGCGTGCTGACAGGATAACAGTACAGGCCGTGAGCACTTCCAGCACAATGAGCAGGAGCAGGTTAAAGTTAATCTTTAAGATGACAGACAGCAGTAACTGTTTTAATAGTATAGATGTTTTACATGCACATTATAGCTTAGTGTCTGAGCATTATGTACAAGTGTATAAGAATGCAGTGTACTTATTAATGACCATATTATTTCCATCAGATCCTTTAAAATGATCTCTGCTTTTCTATTGTTATATAATATAATATAATATAATATAATAAACTATATATTTAATTTTGATGTTACCACATGAAGGACATTTTTCGGATCAATGAGAAACATTTCAGGGTATTAAAGTTGTAATGTTCTCACATTGATGGCTGAGGGACTAATGGCGAGTTTACATCCGAACCACACCAGACACGTGGTTGTCACAGCAAAAGACGACACGTAAACCATTTGAAAGTCTGAAACCTGTAAACACAATACTCTCCATGATTAAGATACTAGACACAGTTGATTTTTCTGTACTTATTGAAAAATATCCTTTCACTTACTGCAACTTTTCTGTTCTTGGCAATAGCAAAGCTCACCACTGCAGCTGGTATACTCTACAAACCAGAAGCAAAACATATGAATGTCAAACTGATCAGTGGCCTCATCCGTGAGCTTATAAGTCCTTCAGGACAAACACTCACAGATCCAGCAGTACAACGCAGGTAGTCCATTGCACCTGGAAACACATTACCCATGTAGAGGGAGAAAGCTGCCGCTATCAGCAAGCTGCTCTAGGGGTCAAATACAGATGAACACACTCAGACCCTCAGAAAATCATTGTGTTAAAGGAATATTTGACTCAAACTTTAACAGTTTGAAGTTTAAAACATGCACTTTACACAAGACATTAATTGATGGACTGCAGTCATGTGGAATACTTGTGGATTATTGCGATGTATTTATCAACATTTTTGAACTCTCTTTATGATGGAATCCATTCACTGCAGAGGATCCATTGGTGAGATAATGCAATGCAGTATCAAATAATGGAATGCTTAACTTATCTAAATTTGTTCTGATAAAGAAACAAACTCATCTACATATTGGATGGCCTGAGAGTGAGTAAATTTTTAGCACATTTTCATTTTTCTTTTAAATCTTTTAGCTAAAGGAGTGAAAATCTGCTCTTACCCCAATAACGATGCTGTAAAGCCAGACTCTGTAACTAAAGCAGGGATGTAATGGCCCAGGCTGATCCAGCTGCAGGTCACTGGCCCTGACATCCACCGTGTAGCAGTCTCTTTCCAACCTTTCCTGCTCCAGATGCCTACTCAGCGTTCCTACCCCACTGTTTCGCTCCAGGGTGGACATCTGGGCATATCTGAACACTTCCTGAGCTGATGCCTCCTCTCGTTGCATCCTAATATCCATGACCCCTAAAGATCCAATTCATATAAATCACATTTATTGACTAGGTGAGAAAAAAATGCACAAAATGCAGACATTTAGAGAAGGAGATAAAGAATATAGCTTATGCACTATTGACAGATTGCTATATGATCATTTTAATGACACTTAGACTTACCTCGGTTCCCCAAGGTCTGTAAATGAAATGCAACGCATTATACCTCTTACTTCCTTCAGTGCTTTTGAAGATCATTCAATCATAACATATCTTGTGTATTCCCAGGGAATGCATGAACTGATATGTAATGCGTCAATGTAAATCTAACAGTGTTAAAATATGTTAATAATTTTCACTGTTAAACAGCACATCTAAAAATGTTATACAGTATTCAGTGTTGCGCTTAACAGTATCATTTAGAAATGTTAACATCATACATAGTCTTGATATTAATGATAACAATATGTTTATATTCTCTCCCCAATATTTTTCTAACATAAAAAAAGCCAGACTGAAGATTGCCTTTTAGTGTCATGCTTCATTTAAAAAATTTACATAAAAATGTCCTTGTTTAGGCACAGCTGAGAAAACATATGGGCAATAAAACAATGGCTTTACAGTGACATAACCACAACCCGCTGTGTGTTACGCTCAAGCTTTTGAGCACAATTTAGAAAGAGCAGGGTCTTGAAGGTGCTTCAAGAACACAACAGTGTGCTATAAACACCATTTTCTTCTTTGCACTGATAAAATCATCATACAAGACCTATGAGCTCCCGGTGCTACATTCCACTAATAACTACCAATATATCGGTATCCAGGGGGAAAAAAGTATATTTTTGGTCAACAATAAAGAAACAGAGCGCAATCAAACTGCTCCCTCTTGAAAACCCACACGCACAATGAATATAAAGCACTTTCACGGTATTACGTAAACAGCCACGGGAACACAGAGCAATAAAGAGGATGCATTGCGGGGATAATGCATGAAGGCAATGATTCATAAAAAAGTTTGAAACACACCAACCCCTCCCTCAACCTCTTCTCCTCAACATCATTCTGAGCCTCACTTCCTTTCCTCCATTCATTCATCTTATCTCTCCAGCCCTCTTTATCTTAATCTCCGCTTCCCACTCACCTGCCTCCAGCTTCAAGACACCGTTTATTTCAGCCTGGCCCACCTGTTCCCCTGTTCCTGTGGAAGTCTAAGGTTTTAGTTGTACTTTATCTTTGTCTTCTTCCTCTTGTTCCTCTCCTCTCTCTCTCTGTCCCCTCCACTCCAAGTCAATAAAAAACTTTTGGAACGCTTCAAAGCCTGGAACAGAAAGTTGAGAGTGTTGCCCTGCCAGCCAGTTTTAGCCAGTGAATGCAAATGGAGCGGAGAAATGGGGCTCAGATCAGTGGCAGCTGAGACCAGAGCCTCTTACCGCTCTGTTCAACTCAATGAGAGAACTCACACATAAATCAACACCCCCTCGCTACCATACACACAAAAACACACACAGAAAGAATGCACACAACCTAGAATGAGTTTTCCCATGTAACCATAATTGGGCACCAACAAATGTTTATTTTCTTCATGCATGTGATCACATTAAAAACCGAATAATTATTTGTGTGTTTTTTTTTAAAAGTATCATGCTCAGCAAGGCTGTATTTATTTTCTGAAATATTTTCAGTAATATTGTCAAACAATACAATCTAATAATTGTTTTCACTTTTAATATATTATAAAATTACATTTATTTCTGTGTTGGCAAAGCAGCTTTTGTCTTCAGTGAAAACATTATTTACACAGAAATCATTCTAATACGCTGATTTGGTACTTAAAATTTTATGTATATTATAATTAATGCTGAAAACAGTTGCTGCTAAAAAATTTTGTAAAAACTGTGATTGTATTTTTCAGGATTATTTGATGAAATTTCAAAGGAACAGCATTTATTTGAAACGGAAAACATTTTAGATTTCAAGATGCTGAATAAATGTATTAATTTATTTTTTAAATCATACTTACCCAAAACATTTCAATGGTAGTGTATCACAGTTTCCACAAAAATATTAAGAAGCAAAATAATAATATTCAGCATTTATAATAATAATAAATGTAACCAAATCAGCATACTAGAATGATTTCTGAAAAATCATGTTGCCCTGAAGATTGAGATAATGACTGCTGAAAATACAGCTTTGCCATCACAATAATAAATGTAATCTTAAAATGTATTAAACAGAAAACAGTTATTTAAAATTGTAATAATATCTCACATTATTACTGCATTTAGTGTACTTGTTATCAAACAAATGAAGCTTTGATAAGGATAAGATACTTATTACAAAAACTTTCAAAAAATTTTAAACTGGTAGAGAATGTAAACAAACAAGATACACACAGTTCTGGTTACATAACAAGTTAAAAGCTGTGCAGCACTCCGCTCTTGACTCCTGCCACCTGGGCATCCGTTTTACTGGAGTGAAAAAAACAAACCAGAGATTTGGGACGTCCCACAGGGCTTCTGAAGTTTGTAACCAGTGGGTTCATAAACAGGGTCTTTAATCCTAGCACATTTGAGAAGATTCAAGCGTTTTATCACATGCCTTTGAAGCGATTGAATCCAGTCATATCAGCATCATTAATCATAAATGCAACTGTGTGGATTACCATATTTTGGCCTATAGGTATAAAAGAGATAAATAAGAGGCGAGTGAGCGTATGTGTAAAAATGCTCATCCACATCAATGCTACTGTTCAAAAGTGTCCTTGAAAGGCAGTATCCATGGATACCTTTTAAACAGCCCCCTTCCAATGGCTGGCCACCACACTTCACTGCCCTCTGAATATGCTCCACACAAAGATCACACACTCATGTGGACACACACACACACACACACACTCCAGACATGCCAAGCCACTGAAATCCCTGCAGATGCGTTATTGATTCACTATAACTCAGCTTCAATAGTCATTTTAGGGGTTTATGAGGCAAAGAGAAAACGTCTAAAGTTTGTGAGCTGTAGCAAAGAGAAACTTAAATGTTTCTTTTTATTTACATGTAAATCATGAAGAAAATCTCTTTATAGGGTCCTGATGGGAAAGCTCACACACCATAAACGCCCAGTGGTCCTTAAATAAAGGAGGGTGTCAAACAGCTGTAATAGTTCTGGCTATCCTGAAAAATACATTCATTTTGGGATTTAGGGATATGCATTTAAAGACATAAACTAAAGGTTTGAAAACAAATCTGGTAGCCTACTGGATGCTGAAAGAAACACACATATAAAGAGTTTCACCCTGATTCCCTTTACCGTTATTTGTATTTTATGTATTTTTTTTATCAGATACAATCACATTAAGATTGCAGTCGTCAGTTGCCTAATAAAAGTTATTTAATGTATACAGAGTGACAATTACTGTCATAGGTGCTGCCATAATGTCACATGATAAGTAGAAAATTACTCACTCAATCACCATTTTGAACCGGTTCTTTTCAGTGAACCAGTTAGCGTCCAGAGTCAGCTGATCACGTGCCAGACCTTGGTTACTGTATGTTTGCTTTCTGAGAACCATATCGAACACGAATCGAAGTCTTTGACGGGCAAGTTCGATTCACTGCCTCACGAATCTTTGAACCCTTATTATACGAAATCTTGTGTTTTGAATCAGTGCTTCGGAGCACGTATCAGCCACAGCTTTACTTCAGCATAAACAAGTTTCTTAAATTCTGACTGTAAAAGTTCTGTTACACATTTGTTGGTAGATAACAAGGGTTACAAATTAATAAACTACATGTTATCTGGTATTTAATGACATTTTAAACATTATAATATTTTGCAGATTACCTACATTTAAAACTCTTGTGCTGCTACTGAACGTTATTGCTGTTTTTAATACATTTAAAGAGTTTTAAGCAGTCTTCAGCTTGCAGTTTGCAGTCGTTCTGAAACAATTATTTCGCAAAGCATATGATAATTTTGTTTCTTTGTTTGTTATTTAACATTTGACATAGTCTATCTATATTACAACATTCTATTCATTTGACATAAATAGAGAAGATGGTGTAAAACGTGAAAAATTTCCTCTTTGAGGTAAATACGCTCTTACAAATCATTTAAAATCTAGGGCTTTGAGTCCAGATGCTTCACCATTGGGCAACTACTTCCCACATAAAAGGACAATGCTTCTCTTGTTTCTTTCTTTTCTCTTTTCTGACTCATATATCCTTGGCTTTTTCATTGCAACCCTTCATGCTTTCCTCCTCCCCTGCCCTTCTCCCTCTTTAGCATCTGTTGTGCCTGTAAACTTTGTCTGGTTTGCTGAGATTAAGTCTTCTTTAACACAGTACAAACAACTTGAGGACTAAGTTGCACTCCACAGTTACAAAAAAGCAAAAGAAAACTCAGCACTGCTGAATCAGCTAACAAACAGCATTAAAATTCAGCAAGCAGCATTACAATTTATTAAGCTCAATGGTTCTCAGCTGGTACAGTAAGTCGTGTCTGCGGGTCACAGGTCTACTCTGACTGTGGACAGCAGAGGGGGAAAATATAAAGCAATAAAATGCAACCAGTCTTATAGTCATAGGTAAAATAACTAAATAAATTGGCGTATTATATTTTAAAATGTATAGAACAAATTGTTACATATGTTGGATATTTTGCATCTTAATTTAATATAGAATAACAAAATAAATATATCCATTAAATTTCAAAAGGTATATGAGGAAATGCTTTATATAAATTTTAATAAATGATCATTTATTGATAAATAGGCTTAATTAATTTAAATGAAAGAAAATGCTTTATTTATTTATTTTACATTTTATCTTTATTCATTTAACACATTATAATAAAAAATTAACAGGGTTATTACATTTTAAACATTAATAGACCTTTACTTACATTTTATTTCATGTGTTTCAGAAATCAAAATCTTTTTTTTATTTTTTTTTACTAATTTAAGAAATGACAGTAACAATAAACAGGGTCATTAACTTTCAAAATGTAGGAGAAAATGATTTACTACTTGACATTTTAGATTTTTATTTTAATGATCATATCTATGAAAAGATCAAAATAAATAGGCTTATATAATTGTAACGGTTACATACATTTTATTGATTGCTTGGAGCATCGGACCATTGCAATTCAGTATTAATTAAACTGTCCGTTTTTCTATTCTGCCTATTTTGTGCGATAAACAGTTGTGGTTTGGGTGGCCACCTGAGTTGGGAAACCTGGGTTCTGCAATACAAGCAAACAAAAATGATGAACCTCCAGCTTATGAAAAAACCCAGACTATGAAAAATGAGGAGAAGCATTAGTATTTTGTAGTAATCTTTATAAAGAACACTGATTTAGTCATCAAGTGACACAAATGTCATTAGAGACACAGCACATCAGAACATTGCAGGCACATTCTGAATCAGTCATTTCAGGGGATTCACAGCTACAATTCTGCAACTCCATGCTGATAATAGTTCATTTTCCTAGACAAAACAGACCCCCGCACACACAGAAGAGTGTAAAGTCAATGCAAGACATGACGACATCAACAAAACCCAAGCATGAAAATACTTACATGCTCATCTACATTTACAACAGTTAACAAGACTTCAAGAACACTTCTATAATACATTATTGTGAGTTCTTGACAGAAGTCTAAAGATGATGACATCTTATATACATCTACGTACAGCTGGAGATCAAACTACTCCATATGAGAGATTCCCGTCAGTATTTACACTGGCAGCCACATTCTCTGCCCACATTTTAAACATATGGTTACTGATAACAAGAGCAGTATCTGTACAACTGTGAAGAAGCATCATCTCAATGCTCGAAAATACAAATCTAGGAAGCATATTTAGTAACATCTATAATCAGTGCTGACAATGATTGAGTTGTTTTCTATTCCAGAGGACTAACCCCTTGTACCCCTAAGCCATGATGTACCAAAAAAACGTGACCTGCTTGCTGTAGCGATCTCAACAGTGCCACTTTTTTTGGGTCACGTCACATTTGCTGCTCATAGTGCTTCAAAATGAGTTACTGGAATTGCAAAATTCCAAGGTTAGTAAAGGTACTGCATCTAAGAAAACCATTATCTGTCACAGGTGTTATTCAATTTGGAGAAGAAATGTAAAATGGCATTGTTTCCTTTATGGCTGTCACGTAAAGCATAGATCAAGTCTGTTGAGAATAGATCACCACAGTCCTAGATGGAGAACTACGAGTGCATTGCTACTGCCACTGAATGAATACATTTACACCGCACTGCTAGAGTCCTGAAGGAAGTGCACGTGTTTGGATCTCAGCATGCTTTGATGAAGTCTGGAGGCAGTTTTAGACGATGGATCCCTTCGAGGAGGACAGATGAATGGAGCGAATGCGCGTGGCCAGCGTCTTCTCCAGATCACGCAACACGTCGGGGCAGCAGTTCTCCACCGGGTTGTTATAGAGCAACTGTTTAAATGGCTCAAGCTCTATGAGAACTGCCATGTTCTTCAGAAAGTAGCCCTCGATGTAGGTCGACAGCTCAGGTGTCTCTAGGAACTAAGAGAGTAGTAGAGGAAAGAACATACTGAGCATGTAAAGAATGTTTCATATGCATGGAAAATTCAAGCGATTGTATGAACATCGATTGTATGTTACTTTAGCATGGTTGTAGATCTCCACACAAGTTTCAGTGTTGATGTTCTTGGCGCAGATGATCTCACAGTGTCTCTGTAAAGCCTCCAGTTGGAAGAACTTAGATGCAGAGAGGAGCTGGAAGAGAGCAGAGCAGAGAGACATTGTGGCCAAAAGAAAAAAAAAAGCCTAATATAGTATATAAGATTCATAGGTAATCAATAACAAATGTCAAAAACATACACACACACACACACACACGTACACACACACACAGACATATATATATTAACTAATACAGTATATACAAGTTTGTACTGTTTTATTCGTATATTTTTATTTTAGTGCTTTATTAAATACGTTCATTCAGAAAGAATGCATTAAATTGAAATTTTCCCGTATTTCTTTTCAAATAGATGCTTTGGTGAGCATAAAAGTTTTGAATGAAACAAATCTTTGAACAAATGTTTAAACATTACTACAGAAACTACTAAATGTATAATACAAATTAAATACTTTAGTAAAATATAAATTATTACATAGGTTAATGTATTTTATTAATATGTGGAAGAAATAAGAAAAACTTCAATTATTAATTGAACACTTGTCTTATATTTCTCCTGCAATAGGAATCAGTTTGACTGCTTTACACTTTAAAATCCCTTTGAAAACAAATATGCTAGATTGCGTAACATAAGGACTGAAACAGAGTTATTAGTACTTACATCCATAACCTCAGTGTTTCTGATGTGAAGTGAATCCGTTCCACCACAGTACAGATACTGCATCACCAGCTATATGGAAAGCAAAATGTAATGTTTCATGTATCAGTCAGAACCACAATATAAAAATGATGAGCTCTCCTTTCCCTCTCAGTAAAAGCAGCATAAAAATAGCAAGACACACTCGCATCTTCTCAGAGCATTAGTGAAGCAGTGGTACTGTACCTGAAATACATTGTATTTGACATGGCTGATTTCGATACAGGTGTTCTCAGCAGCTGGTCTGTTTGCCAGAAGTAATTTAAACCTTGGGTACAAGAACGAAAATTTTAAGCAATAATAATACTCCTTAAATAGATAAGCTGTTCTTGGGCCTCATATATGTGTTATTAATAAGGTATTGTAATCAAAAGAACAAAAGCACACTTTTTTTCAGGTGGATGCAGTGCACCAACTGACCTGTTGGAGGCGGTGAAGAGCAAAACTTTGTGAGCGTAGAATGGCTTTCCTTCCACCAGGAAGGTCACATCTGACATCTCCTTGTTGTTTAGAAAATGAGGATCTGACATAAACATATCACAGATGCATTTCATTAGTTGCAACTGTGGAATCCGTGAAAATCAGCAACATACCACAGTCACTGCCAACAGAACTCCAAAGGTTTATCCTAAAATGAAAATTCTGTCATATTTACTTCACTCAACGAGGGTGAGTACATAATGACAGAATTCTCATTTTTGACTAAACTATCTCTTCAACCTGCATTTAAAATATTTTTTTAATGGCAGAACCACCCACAAATGACATTTTTCACTTGACATTTCATTAACAGAAAGAGTGCTCCATTCAATTCAAAATGTCCCTTTCTGTTGTTCATGAAAATCTTGAGTTTGTTTGCGTTTTACAGAGAGCACGGCACAACCTGATTTCTGTCATGAAAGCTCTCAGAGGGATTGGCATGGTAATGTACATGACAATGTTCATGTATTTCTTATTGTAGGTCTTAGTGAAAAGATCTGCTACGCTGCTGCTGCGGCGGAGCAAGTACCGAGACTTGCTACTGCAAATACATCCACAAAATGCTGCTGTGAGCATGTAAGAAATATTGCTGCTGCTAATATAACATACATGAAATAACTCCCATATAGCATACATGAAACACCTCGTAGCAGATCTATACAGGTGGAGCTGGGGAAAGTGGAGATTTTCTGAAGCCAGCTGCAACTGCTACAGCAAGCACTAGTCATACAGTATATTTGAATTTTGAGCAGCGACCTCATTGGCTACCGGTACAGGAGAGAACCAATCAGCTGTGGCATGTGATAATGATGTCATTAGGTCAGACTGAGTAAGACCTATCGGACTGTGCCATCTAGAGTTTCATGCCAGAATTCTGTATATCTGGTGCTACATACCCAGTCTTGACGTCTGTTTCCTCTTGATCTCTGTAAGTTTGGGGATCGGATATGGTCCGTAGCACTGAGTAAATATCATTGCCAGCTGCTGACTAATCACTTCATTCTGCAAACCACAAGAAAGAGAAACAGGTAAGACCCCTCTCATCAAACCCCAATACAAAACAACGCATTTTGACTTGCCTTGGGGGTGTTACAGTGCCTGAGTTGTGTGAAGGTTATGTGTATGTGTAAGCTTGCATAGCAAAACCACACCATCTATTCTTGAGAAGTATCAATGCATGGTGTTTTTGGGATCAGTACTTTGTTACGAAGGCGACAGGAGTAGAACTCTTAAATCCCTGTCAGATCACTCCTTCTGCGGTTTGAACGATCAGCTTCTCTGAAAGATTGTTAGAGGTTCCTCATCAACTTGACATTTCTCTTGCCCGGTCTGAATCTGCCTCTACAAATCACCTGCTGTCAGCATAGCACTGCTATTTCCTATCTCTCCCGCTCTCTCTACCGTTCTGTCTCTTGGTCTCTCACTCTTTTGTACTAACAAGCAGACACACATTACTTGTGAAGGTTGAGCAGGGAGCGGAAACTGTCAGTCATCCCTGCAGGGCTCAGAGTAAGGTTCCTTGACTCCACCATAGATCAACCTTGACAGGCACGCTCACACATACACCTACTGTAGCCCCAATAGAAGGAAATCCATGTTTATCTTTACTTCCTGTACTGTCTGATCTGCTATAGAGGGAGTAGGTATGGATGTGTGAAGCAGATGTAATGGTCAGTGTCTAAGGATTCTTTCTAGCACCCTAGGTTTCAAAGCAAAGCTCACGATTACATAATGCTGTGGGAGGACGTCAACAGAATGCCCAATTCAAATTATGCAAGTTTCAGCCTTCCTGTTCTACAGAAGCAATATGTTCCCCAGGGTTCTGGACTCTAAGGATTCTAAAAGAGGTAACCCTAGGAAATTACTTGATGGGTATGATCATGTATCTCAGGCAAGCTTAACTAGCAAGACCAAAATCAGAGATTTGATTCCAGAGAAAGCATATGATGTCAATTGTGGAAATTTGCACTCTGTGTTGGTGCATGTGAGTTTAGCATGTGTTTTTGTTCACCTTGCTGGCACGCAGGATCTGGAACATGAGTGGGAGGCCGTGTGTTATGAGTTCCTCTGTGTACTCCTCCTCTTCAATAGAGCTGAACTCTTTCAGCAGACCCTGGATCAGCGTCCGCCGGTGCTGCAGGAAACAGGTTCGCAGGGACTCCAGCCATGTATGCAGCGTCCAGGGCACCCCTGATATACACAAAGACAAACGACAAACACTTTTTAGCTTTTTACTTTAACTTTAATATTTTCACAATGGTATAAAATATTACACACACACACACACACACACTTGGTCTTGGTCTCTGATCTTGGACTTGCTAGTTGCTTGTACATTACCATTCAAAAGTTTTGGGTTGGCACGATTTTTAAAAATGTTTTTGAAATAATCTACTATCCTTACCAAGGCTTCATGTATTCAATCAAAAATATAGCAAATCAGAAATATGTACATTAATACATTAATATATTTTAAAATGTAATTTATTTCTGTGATGGCATAGCTGAATTTTCAGCAGGTATTACAGGCTTCAGTGTCACATGATCCTTCAAAAAGCATTCTATAATGCAGATTTAGTGCACAAGGAACATTTCTTAGTATATGGATGCTGAAAAAAGATGTGCTGCTTAATATTTTTGTAGAAGCCTTATTTTTTTGATGAATAGAAAGTTCATAAACAGCATTAATGATTAACAGGAAATTTAAAAACATTAGCAATTTATAAAAATTTAAAAAACATTGCCAACCAATCAGAATCAATCCTGCTGTAATGAGTTCGAGAATTTAAAGCAGCAGACCCGCGTCCCCTTAGAATACACAAACAATATCGTTTGTTGGTGTGGATGCTAATATCGTTATCTTTATAGTTATATTTATAGTTATCGTTCTTGGTGTGAATGTGCCTTTAAGATCATCGGTGAGACCATTCCACAAATCGACCCCTTTTACCGAAATAGTGTTTATTTTAAAGTTTGTTCTGAACATTTGTTTTCTAAACATGTTCTCTCCTCTTAGGTTATATTTCTGTTCCCTGTTTCAAACAAACATAGTATATTTTCAGGCAATATTTTCCTATTGACTTTGAACATAAAGACAACAGTATTCAGAGTGAGAAAAATTTCATTGCTTTAAATTTGAGGAATATTGAGTTTGTTGGTTCATTATACGGTGAATTATTGACACTATATATATACATATATTACAGTTCCATACAATGTAAGCCATCTTTTATTGTAAGCCATATCAAAATGTTCCACAGCAAACCTCTATTCAACAAGCCATTCATTACATTAAGCTATACTTACAGTAAGTAACTTAATGTTATGCAAATTCATTGTGATACGATTATTATATTATTGTAGTTACAGTATCGGTACTGACCTAGACTTCTGATGTCCAATGTAATGTCGACATAGCCGTGTTCAGAGCTGTGATACATCGCCTCTCTCAGAGCTTTGAGTTTGGCCTTCCCCGTGCGGGTTGCTTCCATCTTCAGGGAATTCCTCTCTTCCATCTCTGATCCCTCAGCCAAGATCTCCTGTAGAGACAGAACATCTGCCTTCCCCTTTTCCGACTGCGACAGAAGCTTGCAGAACACGTTCCTGCAGCAAACAGATAAGGATGATACAATTTTGCAGTTTTATTAATAAATTACGAGACTGTGTGTGTGTCTGTGTGTTTGTGTATTTGACTAATGCATGTGTGTGTTACCTGTGCCCATGCGCTGCGGCCAGACTGTAGGAGTTCATGTCCCCGTGAGGTGCGGTAGAGATGCCGTTGCGGTACATGGTCCCAACCATGGGGTCTGCTCCTCTCTCCAAAAGCAGACTGACCAGCTCAAAGTTCCCTACAGCACACAAACTGCTGAGTCCTCTTTTGTGGTCACGCTGGCTTACAATTCAGTTATTCGAGAAGGAAGTGGCACTGGTCTGCTAGTGCGCTTTCTTACCTGCGGCGGAAACTAACTGCAACGGCGTCTCAGTGTAGTTCTCCATCCCGTCCTGCAGAGAGCCCTCCACATTAGCTCCAGCATCCAGAAGCAACTGAGATAAAAGGAAGGAGAGAGAAGAGATTAGGGTTTTCCATTAAGGAGAACTCCAGCTGTAGCGGATAAGCTAATGAAAGCAATTCTTGCTAAGATTAATTTGAGGAATTAGAGACAATGACAATGAAATAAGCAAACACATGATGAATCATAATGGTTGTTCGACTCCATGACAAAATGAGAACCTCAATTCATGCAGACAGGGCTTTCAGGAGAAAACTGATGCATACGCTAAAGGAATTTTAGTCTGACTCAGTTGTTTGGCTTAAAATCTTGCCAAAAGATTGGGCAGGAGAGAGGTCACTACCTGCACCACGGGGATGTGCTGGTGAAGTACGGCGAAGGTGAGAGGTGTGGCCTGCCGGGTCTCTGGGAAGACTGAGGGGTACTTTTGCACTGTGTTTGGCACCTACGGGAGGTACAGGGGACAGAGCAGGGCACAAATCAGAGAGATGGAGACCTTTAAAAACCTGTCCTGGGAAAAGTACAGAGATGCTGCGCTTAGCTGAAAATATGGAGATAGGAGAGGATCTTTGGCCTTTTTGCCTCTTTATTGGAGTTAATAAATTGATCTAAAGTTACAGTTTCCACAAACATATTAAGAAGCATAAATATTTTTCTACATTGATAATACCCCCCTCCAAAATATAGTATAGAAGTACACAATTTATTTAATTAATACACTCTTAAAAATAAAGGTGCTTTAAAGGTTCTTCACAGTGATGCCATTTTTAGTTCCACAAAGAACCATTCAGTCAAAGGTTCTTTAAAGAACCATCTCTTTCTTACCTTTTAAAAATCTGAAGAACCTTCTTAAAATGTTTTTTTGAGTATAATAAAAAATGTTTAAACTTTCAGAAATCTCAAAGCATCAGATATACTGATAAAAAAAAGACCTACTAAAATACACTTTAATTTTAGTATTTTTTATTATTAAAAGTATTTTGATTTTATTTGTTATTTTTTCTTGTAATTTATATTAACACCAGCACCAAATACCTTGCATTTGGCAAACTGAAGGTTATCATAATAACAACATACTTCTGGGGTTTTAACCGGCAACCTTCAATAAAAAACGTGCATTAAATTATTATTTACAATTGTATTTTATTATAAAAAAAATGATGCTCCTACACTAGCATTGTCTATTTATAAAAAAAAAAAAAAAAACTCTAACATGAGTGTTCCCTATTTTTTCTATCCTATTTCTTTTTCTATATATATATATATATATATATATATATATATATATATATATATATATATATATGTATGTATTTAAAACACCTTGCTACATGTACTACATTAGGCTAACCAAGACATGTCACAGCACTTATATATAGTTTTGTTTTTATTGCTTCTTTACTGTCCTCATTTGTAAGGCACTTTGGATAAAAGCATCTGCTAAATGACTAAATGTCAATTATTTTAAAAATGATCAAATATGGACACCACTCTACATACATTTCTTTTTCTTACATATCCATTTTAACTCAAATTTATTTCTACACATTCTAAAGTTAAAAAATCTAAGTTTAACCGTAATATGTTGCCTTATCTTCTGGCATATGTTTTGACGGTAAAAAAAACAAGTCAAAATTCTTACAGAAAGTGTAAGGTTTTGTGAGAGTGAAAATAACACCTTATTCATAGCAAACGTAAATGAACTTTTCACATTTTTATGACACACAGTTGTAAACAATATTATTTCCCCGCTACAAGTGAGTGAAACTGTGACTTGCGGTGATATCTCTTTGAGATGTGTTTTATCAAGCTGGAAATAGCGACAAATAGTGAGCGTGTATATTAGTGAGAAATCGGTCTCTGCTAGCTTCTAGGGCCGAGTTTGGCAGAACAGCACCCAGTGACAGTGACTTTCAACAAACACAGAGGAAATCTACCCAGACAAGTCCCTCACTGGCATGCAAAGCAGTCTGAGTTTTCTCCTGTCATACTACAACACATAAACACAGACACATGAAACATGACGGGGAGGATGAGTACATAAGAACACAGCAGAGATGTAGTCACAAACCTCACTGTTGATGTCGGCTCCTGCATCTAGAAGCATCTGAACCATGGCTTCGTCACCGCGAACACATGCGTACATCAGAGGGGTCATGCCCTGCAAAACACACAAGACCAGTTACACTGAGCATATGCCAGACATATCTTCTGACTGTGGAGTTACGACTGGAATCCAACTTGACAATATGCCGCATTTCATTAAAAAATGTATGCAGACAACATTCAAGCAGTCTTCTTGCGTTGATAGAAACCAATCTCCTGGAAGACCATAACGTCACTCAAATCAAGAGATGAAAAATCAGATAACAAGTGAATTAGATAAAAAATAAAGGTAATGGCAAATGTTTCCAGTCCCTGAGGCCAATAACGGAGCAAAGCAATCAGTGATGGAAAGACCGCTGGTGAGCGCACTGATTAATACGGTCAACCGTTAAACACTGTGAATCTTGAGGGAAACCTGCTGTGCAAATCTGTTTGTTTCCTTCTGGGCTTCCAGAAATGGAAAATATAGCAATGTGTGCAAGCTTTTGTAGTCAGCAACATTAATCTGCATTTAGTTGCTTTTATCTATATAAAGTGATGTATAATATATTTTTTACACCTGTAATAGGAAGGGACCTCAAAAACGAAACACTTCTAGGGGCTGACCCTGCAACTTTTAGGTTACAAGATCAGGCCAAAACCAGTGCAAAATGACTCACCACAGTTTTTCAAAGCTCCAGGACACATGCAATTGCATTCAATCCTGCTAGACAATATTATGAATTTAATTTATTTTATTCTATTCAAAGCACACATTTGTAAAAGAAAACAATTCTCAAATGTAATTAATCTCAGTGAAAAGTGCAAGTAAAAAATATTTGAAAAGATTATTCTACCAATTTTTCTTGCATATTAGAAAGGCTTTATACATGAAAATATACAGCTTCCTTTTTCAATCAAAGCTTCATTGTTGAGATGTTTACATTATTATTTAAACAGGCTGAATTAATTTGATCAAAATTAACAGTAATATTGTGGAATTTTATTACAGTTTAAATTAACTGTAATCTATTCTGATGTTAAAATTGTTCTGTGAGTCCTGTGATAGCAAAGCAGAATTTTCAATTTAATATTTTGTGGAAACCCTAATGTTTTTTTTTTCCCTCAGAATATTTTGATAAGTTAAAAAGAGCAGTATAAAAAATTTACATTTTAGGATACCTTTCTCAATAAAAGCATTCATTTCTTTCATTAAAAAAATTCTTACCGGCCCTAAATTTTTTTTTACTGAAGTGTACAGTATATTTCAGGAATAGGGTTCCCACGCAAAGGGATCATAATATTTGCAATTTTTTAATCATTAAAAAGATGATAAAACCCCTACCTTAACATACTGTTAAATACAAAAAAAATGGCAAGTTTTATATTTGTGTGGAAATTTTCATGTAGAAATCATTCGAACCTGTTCACTCATACTGTTGATTCCACCGGGTCCTAGTAAGTTGATGGCCTGGTTGACCAGGTCAGTGCGGCCACAGTTGAGCATGCGGAAGCCCAGGTCCTGCAGGAACTTGGCCTCGGTAGAAGCAGCATCCAGCTTACGTGACACGCAGAAACAGTCATCAGTCCTGTGGCACACATACAAAAACATCTCTCTAATGAATCCTCCAAAAAAAATCTTGAGTCACATAGGCCTATTCCAGGTGAAACACTCATCTATGGGCGAACCTTTCATTACAACACTTGGCCTAATAACAATAAAACAGCAGCTATGGTGTGATGCATGCCTTATGTTGGGTCAACTGTGCTTGTTTTCCCTGTACAGACTGTTTATGAGCTATTTTCATTTCACTCATGATGGGTAGCAATATCTGGTAGCTGGATGTTAATTTAATGGTAGCACGCTTACTTCAGCTGGCGGGGTTCACAATCCACCCCGGGCAGCAGGAGTCTGGCCGCCTGCCGAACATCATCGCTATCCACTGAAAAGCTGCGGCGGTGCTCTGCATGTGCCAAAGCTACTCTAATCCACTCCATCAGAGGAGGCAGTACGAGAAACGGCCTGCAGGAGGAGACAAAATGCACATTATATGACATTTTGGTATTATTATTGTATCAACTACTGTTAAATTATATTTTATATTTTAAGTTTTCATTAATTTTCATTAGTTTAATTTTTAGTCATTTTGCTTTTTTGGTTTTTTCAATATTTTTTTCCAGTTTTAGTTGCATTTCAGTATGTTTTAGTCAACCTTTCTAAATTTTGTTTAGTTATTTTTTTTAAATCTAATATTTATATTAAGAGAAAAAGAGAAAATTCACAATTTTAATGAAGAACTTTTCTAAATGTAATTTATTCCTCTTGTGGCAAAGCGGAATTTTCAGCTGCTGTTGCTTCAATGTCACATGATCAATCAGATTATGTATATAGTATGTTTATGATAAGATATATAACTAATTTTAGTCTGCTGCCAAGGCAACATCTAATTTTTGCTTATTATAAGTTTTCCATTTAATATTTATTATTGCTAATATTAGTGTTATTTCAATTAACAACAATGTTTTAATAGTTTTAGCTAGCAATAACAACACTGATCTTTAAATTATTCTATCTCTGAGAGACAAAACTGGAATTGATCTCACAGCAACTGATTTAATATCAGCTCAACTAACAAAAGCCCTTTTCTTGACCTTGGAAGATGAAATTTTTTAATTAGGTTTCTGAGCTAGATCTCATTAGCAGCTGAGCAACACAATGTAACCTGAGAATTTACACCAAACAAGATCAAAATATAGCAGACAAATCAACCCGTAAATGTTTACTCATTCAGTTTCTTTGAAAATGACACTAACATAATTTTCCATCAAATACAGGAAGTGCGTCACCTACTCTTCATTTATTTATGACGTGGCTTCCTTTCATTGCATTGCCTTTGGCTTCCAGTCCATTGGACTGTATTTCACATTTACACTCCTCTGCATTTCATCATATTACAGTGTCAAGCTGAATAAACGACTTGGTTTAAGGTCTTGAGCCACTGCATCAATCAGAAAGCTCCCTAGCAAAAATACCCAGCCACAGTGGAAGTCCCCTCACCTCTCGGTCTGTAAGGTGACTTTGGATGGCTCTACGTTGGGGTTCTCCCACTCCATCTGAGGGCAGTGCATGAAGTAGCAGAGCGTATATAAAGCCTCGGGCTCCCAGTGGATCAGGCTGCTCTTCTGAGGGAGCGGAGTGCCGTTGCTGTGGTTCTTTATGCTCAGAGGCTGGAGGTGATGCATGGCTCTGGACACTAAATCACCTGTCAGGGCACAAGAGACCTTTGGTTTGCTGGGAATGATGTAAATGGTGAAGGACAGTACTGTCATCGCATTGGTGCTACAGCATAAAAAATTAGCAGCTCTGTCAATCTTTCTCTGCCAGTCAGCTGTTTGTAGGACCTCGGCAGCACATTTGTCAGTAATGAAATTCTTGGCCAGTCCATCAAACTAAATATTACACAAAAAAGTTATGTAATTTTGTTCATAGTACACCTGTCAGGACTCTGTCAGGACAGGTTTTTTATCACTCCAAATGACCCGGTATGTCCTTTGAATTTAAAAACTCATCAAGTGCCTATTTGCATATACATTATTTAAAAAAAAAAAAAGTCAAATGTGTGGAGTAATTAAAAGGTTTTTAAAAAAGTCTCTTTTTCATACCAAGGCTGCATTTGTTTAATCTAAAGCAGAGTAAAATTGTGCATTACAATAAAAATATTTTATTTTTATTTAAATATCTATTTTAATATATTTAAATATGTAATAAATACAGTATATATTTTGGAAATATGCTGATTTGGTGCTTAATTACTGCCATATACAGCAACTGATTAAATATCAGCTAAGCAGTTAAAAAACACAATGCAGCCTGAGAATATTTATATCGAATAAGTTCAAAATTTAGCGAGTTAAGATTTTTGTTTGCACAAGGAGTCTGACAGCAGTCAGTGCTCCACACAGAGATCTGATCTCACCATCATCTAATCTGTCTGGAATAACACGAAGAAACAGAACAAACAGAGACAGACTAAATCCAGAAGAACTGTGGCAATTTCTACAAGACATTTCAAGAAACCTAACTGCAAAGCTACCTAAAAAATAATGCGCAAATACACCTACAAAAGCTTTCTTTTAACGCATTGTGTGGTCACACCAAATGTTGATTCAATTTAGTTAAGTCAATAGAAGTTCATTAATAAAATCTATTTATGGCATTATTTTTGACGGCATCCTCACTTTACAGCATTTTTACACAAGTGCCTAAAACTTTGCACAGTAATGTAGCTTTGCAGGATTCTTGAAGTGTTTTAAAGAAGAGGGCTTTTAAAGGCACTCAGCTGTTATTTTGTTTATGTATTTACACACTCATGCCGTTAAACTACATATCACAATATCACATGCTAATATACAGCCATATCTCACGTCTACGAGTGTGATATTACTTTTATATATAAAATATATAAAATGGGTATTATTATATGAATATACATATGTCTATGCAGCTGTAGTATACTGTTACACACACACCGCCTATAGATATACATACAGCCTATATAGTGTGTATGAAGTTATGTGCACATCTGCATGAGATGTTTTGTAAAGAGCAGACAATCTGATGTATTGTGTTGAACACCAAAAATGCAAAATGTCACAAACCTCTTTTCAAACAAGGTCACACAAAGCTCTACATTCATTACACAGAACATTAAACACTCTTCCACTCGCTTTAATGACTATTGCCTTTCATATGTGAAACTTCCAGGTCATCTACGGTCTCATTTAGTCCATGAGACCTAATTCTTCTGAATGCATTCAACTGAACCACACTGTGTTCAGTACAGTCAATAGCACACTCTAAAAGGAACACTGAGAAACAGCCTCATCTATTGCTCTGCAACTTAAATGACTGCAGCACTCGCACTCGTTCTCTCTAGAACATTTCACATCTCAGTTACTCTAATGAATTAACAAGGCCCCGCATGTGCGAGATAAGCATTCATTTAGAGAAATAACAACTTTTTTAACTGTTGTAGTTCCTCTGCTAAGGCTGCAGATTTTAAAGAATAGCCAACCTGATCTCACAAGAAAACATAAATATTTTACATGGTGGCGAGACGTATAAATTCATATAAATAAGTATGGAGGTTGAAGGTTCAGCTCTAATCCAACCTATTAACATAAATGCAGTCACTGGAGCATGAGTGGGTCATACAAAACATACATACAAAAGTGTGCGTGAGTACATAAAGACAGAATAAAGCAAGAATGCAGGCATTGTAAAGAGTCAATACTGATGAGTTTGAGCGGAAGCATGTGGACTTTCTGACAGCGGAGGCCAGAGATATGCACTGTAATTACACACAATAATTACAGGATTATGCGGAATACATTATCAGCAGCCGTGGCAGCTTCACGCACGAAACAATAAAGCGCAAGAATACACCTGTCAGCAGAGAAAGACACAACGTTTGCAGTCGGAGGTGGTGGCAGAAGGCTCTCGAGAGAAGGAGAGGGGCTGAAAGCCACCTGGGGCACTTCTGTGACCGACACTCATCTCTTATTCATGATAGCGTGTGACATTTCCTCAAGTCAGAGGGGCAGCAGAGGAACTGACTGAGAGATATGCTCAAGATTAACCAGCTAAACAAACACGGACACGGCAAAAGGTCTTCGTCTATTAGTCATGACTGTAAACCTCATTACCAAGAGAGCCAATCATCTACAGGTGCTGTAGGGTATTCATATGAATACGTGTGGCAATATAAGATAACAACACAGCATAAGATCTTCTTTTTGCTCGAGCGTCTTTTGAGTTAAACATGATACTCTCATCTAAAACAGCAGAGAAGGTGCCCTTCATCACCAGACGAGACGTTGGGAATGGAGGATGCAGAATGGTGTTTTACTGTGAAAGTTGAGCAGAATCGATTGGCTGGCCTCCCTGAACCAAGACATAAATTATCAAGGAAAGGCCACCAGAGAGGAAGCTGCTCTGCTTGGCTTTATGTAACAGAACAGATTTTTTTGTCTTTTGAAACGTCAGACTGGGATTAGCTGGATTAACTGTAGTTGTTTTATTTAAAATGCTTGGAAAATTGCATGTCACTGGATTTTTGTATCCCAAAAATCAAGACAGCCTTGATAGATAGGCCTAGATAGATTGATTTTGGGATACATTTTTCAGACCTTTTAAATAAAACAACAAATATAATAAAATTTTACAAAACTATATATATATCCCCTCTTCTTTTTAAAATAGTCTACAAACGTCTGAAGACTGACGACACATTTCAGTACCCGGATCCTTCTTCTACGCAGCCATGATGTTGTAATTGATGCAGTATGTGGTCTGGCATTGTCATGTTGGAAAATGCAAGGTCTTCCCTGAAAGAGACGACGTCTGGATGGGAGCATATGTTGTTCTAGAACTTGGATATACCTTTCAGTATTGATGGTGCCTTTCCAGATGTGTAAGCTTCCCATGCCACAAGCACTCCTGCAGCCCAATACCAACAGAGATGCAGGCTTCTGAACTGAGCGCTGATAACAACTTGGGTTGTCCTTGTCCACTTTAGTCCGGAGGACATGGCGTCCCAGTTTTCCAAAAAAGAACTTCAAATTTTGATTCGTCTGACCACAGAACAGTTTGCCACAGTCCATTTTAAATGAGCCTTGGCCAGAGAAAAGGTCTGCACTTCTGGTTCATGTTTAGATATGGTTTCTTTTTTGACCTATAGAGTTTTAGCCGGCAACGGCGAATGGCACGGTGGATTGTGTTCACCGACAATGTTTTCTGGAAGTATTCCTGAGCCCATGTTGTGATTTGCATTACAATAGCATTCCTGTGTGATGCGTCTAAGGGCCTGAAAGATCGCGGGCATCCAGTATGGTTTTCCGGCCTTGACCCTTACGCACAGAGATTGTTCCAGATTCTATGAATATTTGGATGAAATTATGCACTGTAGATGATGATAACTTCTAACTCTTTGCAATTTGTCTCTGAGAAACTCCTTTCTGATATTGCTCCACTATTTTTTGCCGCAGCATTGGGGGAATTGGTGATCCTCTGCCCATCTTGACTTCTGAGAGACACTGCCTCTCTGAGAGGCTCTGTTTAGACCCAATCATGTTGCCAATCGACTTAATAAGTTGCAAATTGGTCCTCCAGTTGTTTTCTTACATGTACATTTAACTTTTCCAGCCTCATATTGCTACCTGTCCCAACTTTTTTGGAATGTGTAGCTCTCATGAAATCCAAAATGAGACAATATTTGGTATAACATTTCAAAATGTCTCATTTTCAACATTTGATGTTATCTATATTCTATTGTGAATAAAATGTACAGTAATTTATGACATTTGTAAATTATTCCATTCCTTTTTTACTCACAACCTGTAAAATCTGGTTTGTAAAATAAAATAATAATAATATATAAAATTTCTTTATTACAAGTATTAAACAATGATTATTAGTAATAACTTATAATAGTTACAAAACTAAATGAAGTAAACAATTAAGCACATTTCTTACTACTATAATGCAAAAAGTCATATTCTCATTACTGTTATGTGAAAAAAAAAAACATTATATTGACTAAATACACAGTATCTACCATATGTATATATATATATATATAATAATGCAATATAGCATAATTATTTACTATAAAATAGAAATAAATACCATTAAAGAATTAATAACATAATAATGATGATAAGCATAAGACTTTTTGCATTGAAACATTTGAGCATATTTTTTGTGCATGTATTTATAATAATACTAATAATGATACTAATAATAATAATTTCGATTTTAAGGCCATTTGAGTTTTGCTTCGTTTTAGATATATTACATATGTTTAAAATACTGTAGATACTGTATATTTACCCTTTGCATGATATTCATCCACAGTTTTCTCTTATTCTTCTGTTCAAAATACTTGCAATGTTCTCCTCACACCTACTGTACATAATGAGGTTGGCTTTTCCAGACATGCCAGAGAAATGTATAGCTCAGCAGCCATCAAGGTTACAGCTACATTTCCTGTGACAGAAAACTCACTACTCACTACAATTACTGTATATCGTGTAAGAAAGTTGTAGATAAACAATTAAGAACCATTCATTGGGCACCAGCGGTACTTCAGAGCAATGAAGCAATGAAATGTAATGAGCGTTTTATGGAGCAAGAGGGAATAGATGCATTATGGGAGGAAACAGAAACTTTTAGGAAAACAGGGAAAAAATGTTATGGGCAGCATGGAAACACTCAGTGATGGCAATCCAGCCATGAAGGTCTTTGATTGGTGTCTGGCCAACCTAAGAAAAAAAAAAACTCCTGACTGTTGTGCAGGTTTCGTTCAGACAGAGCTTAATGTAAGACACTTAACCACCTATTTATTCTGCATAAGAGTCGATTCTCCTTTCGGGCTGTTTTTAGAATCGGTGCAGACTAATGCGAAAATGACTATCAACAAATGTACGTTTCCCAATTAGCTGTTGATGGCTAAGTAACTGCCATAGCCCAAGGTAATTTTTTTGCACGCACACACATAAATGCTGAAAGCGGAGAAGTGGTCTTATTTAGATCAAACAAACCATGTAGGAGAAAGCCCATAAAGTGCAATAGAGCTTAGCTTTTCTGGACTTCATTTGTCCCTCAGTTATTAGATTTTATTTCACATAATAGAAACTACATTTAAATATGCACCACTTATCTTTTTATACAGCAAGCAATAGCTACTCAATCTGCATTACTGTTAAATTGACCCCAGAAGGAGTCGGATTCTTCAGTGCAGATCTGGAGAGGGAATTATTGAGGAACAAGAGCTGCTAACTCAAAGACACAATTGAATTTAAAGAGACAAGAATGTGACAAAAAAGGCTCTTAATGCATTGACCTTTTGACCTTTTAATGCTCTGCAGGGAGAGAAGTCTTCTACCTAACCTGCTCATCATGAGTGACTCATAAAAACCTATGTACTGTATGAAGAAGATTTAATCTATCGCAATGCTCTGCTGTTATGGGATTTTATGAGTGTAATTACATTAAAGTACTATTACCATATGGAATTCAGGCTTCCCTCTGGATATATACAGCTGTGAGAGGATCGTGACAAGCCTACAAAAGGTCATATGTACTTCAGATGTACAGTGATTTGCTGAGAGGCAGTGACTTTGAGAGTCTAAATGCCTTCCATTCCGATTTAATAACATACAGCATTGAACTTTATAATAACCCCGATCCTACTGCAAAAGCCTGGTACAAACACTGTACTTAAAGACAGTTATAAATATACATGATGTAATATAAGTCAAATATTTGGAATAACTATAAGTCTCTTACATTCACCAAGATGAAAAATCTGATTTAAAACTATTACAGTAAATTAGTAATGTTATGAAATATCATTATAATTGAAAAGAAAATGCATTCCTGTGATGGCAAAGCTGTATGTTTAGCAGCAATTACTGCAGTTTTCAGTGTCACATGACCAGCAATCATTCTAATATAATAATTTGGTGCAGAGTTCTTGCTGCTTAATATTTTTGTGGGAACCATGAAAGACTATCATTAAAAAGTTTCGGCTAACTTAAAGATTTTAAAATAAATTTCTAATACTTATTCATCAACAACACATTCAATTGATCAAAAGTAACAATAAAGACAATTATAATATAGCAAAAGTTTTCTATTAAATAATTCATATTTTTTTTAAACTATTGCTTCTGAAAGCATCCTAAAAGATATTAAACAAAAAATTTATTTTTAAATTCAGCTTTGCTATCACAGGAATAACTACATTTTATAAATGTAATAAAACATTAATAAGTTCTTTTAAATTGTAATTTTTCACATTTCTGTTTCTAATAAATTATTGCCTTGGTGAGCATAAGAAATCTATTTAATAAATCTTAATTATTCCAAACTTTTGACTGGTAGTGTATCACATAATGTATATTTAGAACTGTGAATCTTTCTAAAACTTTACAAAAGCCTTAATTATTCCATACTTTTCAGCAGTACTGTATGTATTACGAAACATTCCAGTTTCTTCTGAATACAGACTTGGAGCTTGCTCACATCAAGTTTAAACTATTTTAAATCTTTATTGGCAAACTAATAAATTAAACTAAAAATCAGCAACACACAAAAACTCATTTGTCATTAGAAGCTGTATAATTAGATTTACATTTTGCAAGTTCAGCCTTCTCTTAAAATAAACGCTGCCCTTTGAGTGAGAGTGTTCTGTTGTGACTGTCCAAAAGCAGAAAGAGCCTCTGTGTGACAGTTGTTGTTCCTGCCCTTGCTGGAGGCAGAATACTGAATGTGTAATTCAGGGGAGGACCGCTGTCCCTAACCAGGGTTCAAACTGCCCTCAACTTCCCCTGCAGGGTCACTGGGGACATCCATGAGAAAGAGAGAGAGAGACAGACAGAAGAGAGGAGCTGGAAATAGATGAAACATTTTATGGAAATCTCCATGGATACTGTGTCTATAAAAAAGTACTAATGGAGCTTTTTTTATTTTATTTAAGTTTTGAAGAGCACAGACATTTCTGAAGGAACAAACTGCAGTATTTTGCGCATATCTGCTTCTCCAGGCTTTGCTATGAGAAGTTTCCATTTACTTTTCACATATTCAACTGTGCCGTGCTTATTTGTTGTATTTTTGTGTTTGATGTTGCCGAATTCATACAAGGATTTCGCTTTCAAGGTCTGTCCTGCAGCACATATAGTATTGCATTTAAAATCAATGTTCTCAAGAATAGAACAAGCTTTCTGCTGTAAAATATATTGAATTACATAACCAATCTCCTAAGTAAAAGACCTATACATCTAATTAGATTTGCATTTCTAAAAGGAAATACCAGTGCTTGCAAGGCAGCAAAGAAACAGTGTTAAAGTTTAAGGTAAGATTGAGTTTTAGGCTTTGGTTCTGTTTAAATTAAATCCTGTTATTTTCATGACATTCAGCATGCATCTTTTTTTCAGATGGCTGCACATGACTCGTCACTGTGCAGTAAAGTAAAGGCAACTAGGCAACTATAACTGTATAAATAGTGCATATATACTGTACATATATTGGTTTTTAAATATAGGAAAATAAATACACACACACATATATGTGTGTGTGGGGGGGGTGGGATATTGCTTATATATTGCATATATTATATACATAAAACAAAAAATAAATGCATATATGTTAATATATAATAATGAAGCAGATAAGAACTGCTATAATATATAATGCAAATTTATGCATTATATATTATAGATATGTGAGTGTGTACAAAATTGAACAATGAACAAAATAATACATTTAATTGGCTAATTTCATAATTATAAATGAATTATTTTACACATTTGTTGATTATTATTATTAATTATTAACAATACAATATGTTTTTACTTTTTACTCATTGTTGAACCAGATGAAGATGCACATACTGTAGGACAAACTGCTGGCTGCCTAACTGAGTGCATTGTTAAATAGTTAACAGGTAATATCATCCACCTTTTAAAAACTGCTATATCTAAAGCAGTGCATTAAATGAATGGGGAAATTAAATACAGTGCATGGCACTTGTATGAGAGTTGATTGTGCTGGATGGGATTTTGAGAGTTAAAGGCCTGTTTGAGGTGAGAGATGGAGACCTGAATCCTGAGCAGATGGATTTCTACTAGTAAACACATACCACTTTAGTGTGAAATGCACCAACCTGGGGCTAATACTTCAAACGAAATGAATTTGCATTGAAATGTATACCTTTAAACACACTGCACCATCGTGCAGCTGTTACTGAGTACTGTGAAAATGTGCTCTACATGCAAATCAAACAGAGCTGTAGATCACCCGACAGAACTAGTACCGGGTAAAACTCTTAAAAGAGGTCTGTGCACACACATGCAAACACAAACAAGTTTTTAATCAAAGAATGATGGTGGCTTCTCCTTATCTGAACAAGGAATGAATAAAGTATAAAGTGCCAGAAGAGCTTTAATTTAAGTTGAAAAATAGACATTGGTTACTCACTGAGCTCAGCGATGCTCCCCACTCGTGTGGCCAGCAGGGACTGCTCAATAGTACGCTGCTCGGACTGACTGTAGGCATCTCCAGCTTTATTTGAGCGCTGCTGGTTCCTGTGCAGGCTCAAACTGTCCGGCAAACTGAGGATTCCTGCACAAAAGAATGAAAACATTTATGTTCAACTAGAAAAAAAATACACCTAATTTAACTGTTAAAAAAAAAAACATTGGTGTTGCTTTCGGCTAAAATCATAAAAACTTTAAACCACTGCTTCCAGCTAAAATCCTCAATCCATAATATTGCTTTCTCCAGTGGAAAAGTTGTCTCGTCTAAATCTGGAGAGAAATATGCACAGATCAAGCACGGTTTTCAAGGGAAAATAGTCCAAAACAGTAACTATGCAAATAGATTTTAATTAGAAGTGATTTTATTGATATGGACTCATATTTCGGCCAGAAGCGGTATTTAAAAAAAAAAAAAACTTAATGGAGGATGTGTTTCTAACAAAGACGCAGCTTTTCAATTCACAAGATATTCATTGATGGACAGGAGTGGTGTGGACTACTAGCGGAATGTTGTGATTTTTTTTTTTCAGCTGTTTAAATTAAAATTAAATTCTGACGGCACCCATTAACTGCAGAGGATCTTCATTTTATTTAAAGGGATGGTTCACCCAAAAATGAAAACTCTATAATACTCACCCCTCTTGTAGTTCCAAACCCATATAACTTTCTTTCTTTCTTTCGTGAAAGATGAAAGAAGCTATTTTAAAGAATATTATTAAAAAAAAAAAAAAAAAATGGTTTCCATTGACTTCAATTGTGTTGTTTTGTCCATAAAACAGAAGTCAACGGAAAAGAAACCGCTTGGTTATCAACATTTATCAAAATATTTTCTTGTATGTTCCAAAGAACAAAGACAGTCAAACAGGTTTGGAACAAACATAAGGGTGAACAAATTATCCCATTTTAATTTTTGGATGGACTATCTCTTTAACAATAATAAGCAGGCAATCTTTATAACAGGTCCCTGAGGGCTCCCTTCTAGGCGGTAACAGGTAATAAACTTGGCCGGCTGCTTGTTTTGTCTGCTCACAAGGAGAAAGGGAGGCATATCACCTTCCCGGACAACCAGCAATTACTGTAAAGAACCGCTGTCCTCTATTTGTAGAACACAGACTTAAGTCTACATGCATATAACTTAATGCTAATGTTTCAGTGATGACACCTGAAAGGATTCTACACTTTACCAATGAAACAGACTCAACATCACACAGCGTCCCTGAAATCAACATTAGATTGAAGGTTCGCTTGTTCAGCACTACTATACCATCACAAAGCTTTTCATCCCGGCTTACAGCCAAACCGCTGGGGTGAGACTCGGTTAGTGTCTGAATCACAGTGGTTATTGTTTTTAACAGGATGGTTGGGCTCCTCGAAAATTGGATTCGCTCTCATCCTTGTGTTTCCACCAGTCCCATTGTTGCCAAACACTCCTGGAGCCGACGGCGTGTTAAATTATGATGTGGCGGAAACAAATGACTCGGTTTTGTTGTCCTCCACCGACAGAGGGGCTTTCGTTTGAACCGTCTCATTTACTCTCATGAGGCAAATGTTATTTTAGGGGCCTTTCTGAGAGAGGGAATGATGTAAATCCCTAATCAGCTTCAGTCGGGGAAATGTGACAGCAGTGTATGTTGCTTATCATAATGTAAATATATTGCTCGACAAACACAACATAGGTCTTTCAAGGCATGTTTTTATTATAAAAAATGCACCCTTATATAATTGCTGCTATATAGATCATGCATCCATCTTACAGTAAGTGCTTTGCTTCAAGGAGGAATAATAAATAAGTCGCATCCTGATAGAATTTGAACTAGGTTGCCATGGAGACAAGGCAGGGGTGGAGTGATGGTTACTTGCCTGCGGCATGGGAGGAAGTACAGGTGTTTAGCAATGCAAGGCCACACCTCAATGTCCTAGGTCTAGTACACTGCTAGTGTATTCATGTATTAATACAAACTAATTTGCATCCCTGCAGATTCTCATGATAAGATCTTGCTCTCCATTGCCCTCGCCTCAGCTCAATGAAGAATGAATGACAGGTGTATAAGATCCTAGAGAGCGGAGCAAAATTCCCCCTCGTTCACTATAATCTCCTGAGTCCACAGCTCTTATTAAAACTCTCAGCGGGTCTCCGTGACAGATGAGTGTGCCAGGCTCATGCACAGCCAGCCTGAAACACTTAAAGCAACGGGTGGTAAGACTGGCATCTCGCTCGCTTTCCTTTCAGCTCCACTTCCTCAAACATCGGTCAGGGTAAACTTTTCAAATTACAGTAGGCTATAAAGACTTCACACGTAGAGGAATGCACACACACGCACTTTAAATAACTCTAAAAGCCTGGCTTCTTCCAAATCCTGGCCTTCTTTTGTTCTGTGTGATTATGCTTCAAAAGGAAATCATGCTCAAAAACATTTTATGGCAGGTTTTTACAGTTGGCCTGCTGCCGAAAATATATTTTGAAGGTCAGTGCTTCAGATAATTTATTTTTAAGAAAAATAGCACAAGTAAAATATTTCACAACAACTACCTACCTAAATATAAGGAAATTAAAGCATAGGTTTGTGGTCAAAAAGATTTTTTGATGTTTTTTAAATAAGTATCGTATGCTTACTGATGCTGCATTTATTTGATTTAAAAAAATACTGTAAAAATATTATTATTTCAAAATATAAAAAAAAAAACTTTTTTATATATTTGAAAATATAATTCAGTGCAAAAAAATTCACTTTTTACTGTCACTGTTGATCCATTTCACGCATACTTGTAATGCTTTTTTTAAATTAAGACATTTGGATGCTTTTGTTACGTTCATGAACTTTCAGTTTCCTTATTTGGTCTTCTTCCTGTTCTTGTTTTGTTAATTGATTGATCCCCACCTGTCTCTAGTTCCCTGATTACCTCCTTTGTTCTCAAATACCCTGTCTGTTCAGTTCTTCGTCGTCCGTGATTAATATTGTGAAGTTAATGTAATGCTGTGAAGTTGACCTATCCTAGTGATGTTAATGTGTTGTGTATATTATCTGTTATTCTTCTTCGATGTTCAGTAAACTCCTCATTTGATCAAGATCCTCCTCAAGCGATTTATTCCTATGCTAGCACACATCAACTGTAACAGCTTTATGTTTGTCAAATGTTACAAGTAAAAAAAAATTTATAAATTGCAAAAACAAAAAACAAACACTTTGTTTAACCTGTTAACTGTCACTCACGTTTTTGAAGATAGACTTGAATGTGCATGATACCAACCTCAATTTTTATAATTCATGACTGAAAACATTTTGTAACATGATTTTGATGTACCATTTACATGGTAATGCAATGTCTGATTTTAAAATGGGTTTTGAAGGATGAATTTTGAGATTTTATGTTTTCAAGTGATATATAACTTCTGATGATTTCTAAAATGTGATAGAGAAAAAGGCAACGAGGAAGTCTTTTTTTTAAACAAAGGTCAAAGCTCATTTTGTAATGTAGATTTCTGAGGGTGCACTCCGATCATAAATTCATCTATAACTTTTCCTACATAATTTTTAACAAAACATATTGGTAAAATATATATTTGGGAGTCTTAGACCTTTCCAACGATATATAGTTTGTCAAGATTAGATTAGATTTGATTGTAATATAGTATAGTCAACGTAGGCGTCCCGTATACGGGACGGGGTGACATTTAACAGGTTAATATATTGCGCGATAACATTCATATACTTTATGTCTGATGTAAGTTCTCAAATGCTTATATATGAATATATATCTGAGGTTGCTCTTTGTAGATCCCGAGTCGGTTTATTCAATAAATAATTGAATATAGTGTAGAATAATTATATTAATATTTTAGTATTAATATTTTTCAGGTTATTCAGAGGTCAGGTAACAGCATCCCGTGGCTGCAACAAAAATAATTACCTGCAGTTAAATTATTGAAAAGGAATTGATTGAAAAGAAGAAAATCAGTATTTCATGGGTATTAAAGATTGAGTAAAAAAAAAAAAGGAAAAAAAAGAGCTGATCTACCAGAACAGCCAAAGCATCAGGGTGCAAGGAAAAAGCCTGAAGCTTGAAACCGTACTGTCATTCAGTAGAGCCTCCACTACTTCACTCATGGTTGTAATGAGTTATGGCGACCAGTGTATAAATGCATTTGCATAATGCTGCATAAAAATAAATAAATGATCATGATGCCAGGTCATGAAGTGAAAAGTTTTTCCCTCAAGCTCCTTATTCGTCTTCTTCAAGTGTGCAGTATCTGCCAGTGATGCCACTGCAGATTAAGACCTCCCTCACTCCAGCTCGCTATCCAAAAGGCCTGTGGGTTTAGAAACCATTAAAAGTGTGTCTATAGTGATACCCATTCCACAAAGTCTCTATTCTCAAGGAACTCAGATTATGATGACATAAGTAGACTGAGAAAAATAGAGCCTCCAGCTTTTCTTTCCAATTTACAACACACATGTTCTGTATTCTGACTGTCTGCTGGACATCAACGGATTTATTTAAGACATTTGAACTAAAAGATACAGACCTCCTTCAGATGGGGATGTGGTTTAGAGCCCATATTACAACTGGAGTGTGTTATTATAATAGAGTGAAAAGTCATAACTTTGTGATGTAGTTTCTTTTTAATAAAGCATTTTGGTTGACCTCAAATAGCAATGGATTTTTGCAGAATGTGACTTTGAAAACTACTTTTATTAAAGCAAACCTAGCAGATTCAATAAATGAAATCTTTTGTAACACTAGAAATGACTTTACTGTCACATGCTGAATAAAAGTATTAATTTCTTGAAAAGAAAAACCTATTGATACTAAACTTTTGAACAGTAGTGTATATTGTCCAAAATTAAGGAGACTTGGTTGAATGTAAAATAAATAAAATAGTAATTGATTGCAAAAAGGAAAAAAGGGTACTTATTTTAAAATAGTGTTATTTAATGCAATGAAATCTTTAATGTTGCATATTTAGGGGGAAATTGTCACTTATAGATGTAATTATAATATACTTTATCTGAGGGTGCTCTTTGCAACCTCATTACTTATCTGTACATTCAATAAGTAATTTAAAAATGTTGAAAACTGTTATTCAAGCTAACTTAGACTAGCAGAATTCAATACATGCTGTTTTCAAGCTGATAAACAAGAGAGAACGAATAATGAAGGCGTCAGCCAGGTTTAAACTAGCTGAGGATTGTGGGTGTGCAGGCGTCAGTGCCCTGTAACAAATGTCAAAACCCAATGAATTCACATTGGCAACATACAACACACTCCTTTTGGCCAAAACCAAAGGCTTTGGTTTGGAAAAAACACAGCATCCACAGGTTGGCTCAGACAGGAGGCTCTATAAAATCATTTGCATTTTACCTCTAGGGTGCCAGAATTGCATTACAGTACTTATCGCATGCTCCACAGTGGACCAGTCTACCAAAAGCGCTTTGACAGGCTGACAAGGGGACATTAGAAGAGCTAGTACGCTTGGGAAGTCAATGGGGAGGAACTACTGGGACATACCAGAGTTCTCCCAGCTTTCCCATGCACACGTGCCGAGTGCAGATACGCCGCTGACCTCACTGGAGCTTAGAGTCTGTATTTAAATCTATTTTAAAGGCCTGTGAAGCCCGGCCTGCTCACTTAGCCTGAGAATGCAGATGAAAACACACACACACGTCTTCTGTCTCTCTGCAAGTACAAATGTGGAAAAACAACTCCCTGGATTTCTCACAGTGCAATGCCAGCATGCAAAAGCTAGAAAGTGATTCAAGCCACACCATGTAAACCTACACCCACAACACCTACTACACTCACGCAGTTTTGCGCTTGGTCAACTCCTTTACCAACCTCTATGCTAGGTTAAACCCACACATAAGTAAAATAATAACAAATATTTCTTGTGCAAGATGGTATTTTTGTGACACACTAGAGACTTGTGCAATGGCGTTATATCCCACACCCTCAATTTAACTATATAGTGGACAACTGAAACAATAGTTTGAGAGAGTTTTGTAATAGGCTTAATCATTCTGGCAGCCCTAAGCAGATGGAGTCCATATGTACGGCAATAAGAACCAGGAATGCTGCATTTCTGGGGAACGGAGGGAGGAGTTTGAGGAGAGGGATGCGGCGGTGTCTACATGCGTCGTGTGACTGCGCAGTATGTCTCCAGTACTGGCTGACCGCAGAGCTTTAATGGTTTTTGGAATCATCCCCAGGGATTTGCTCTGAGTTGTTCGGTGATCAGAAAGTTGGATCGGTCCGCAGATTTGTCGCTGACGGCATGCGTCTGTTTGAATATAAGACACACATGACTGTCAGAGAAACGGTCAGCACAATCCCCTCAAATATTTCCACTCAGCAACTGTGCATACAGCAAACATACACTAAAAACATTAAGAAATGTATATTTTTATTCAGCAATGATGCAATAAATTGATCGAGAGTGATAGTAAAGAGACTTATTATGTTCAATTTTTTTGGCCAAAAACACTTACCAACCCCAAAGTTTTAAACAGTAAAATATGCAAATATGTTAGCAATATTAGTATTCAACACATGTAACACTGACCCTGAAGGCACTTAGAACATACTAAGGACAAGAAAACACTAGGTGAATACAAGAGATGACATAAAATGAAAACAGCAATGGCGTGTACATAAACAACATTCGCCTTAAAAACGGTGTGATGGATGAATAGATTGTGTGTTGACTTCTAAATGATCCAAACTGGTTCTTGAATTGCAGGTCACATAAACAAGAGCTCACAAAAGCTTTTAACTATTTTCTTCCAATCTCCATTGAGTGGAGTTTTCAAGGTGAAGTGTGTAATTTATAAGCCACTAACGTCACCAAATAGAATTTATATAATGGAGAAATAATAACCGTCTCAGACAGGTCTTCCAACTCCATTTCCAAATGACTGAAATAAATCAATACATTAATTTACAACAATTCCAGAAAAAGGTATGTTTAGACTATTTAATGATCGCCATGGCAGAAACTGGTCTTAAATATTAAGCCAACAGAAATGTGTTCACATTTCTCACAAGCCTAGCTAAAATGAACGCTTTACACATTTGATTCAGTAGAAAGAACAGCCTCAATTGTCTGTGAATTAGTTGAACCAGACTGGTCATGCTGTCTGGTTTTAAGTCACTAAAAAGGATCCTGCTTATATGAGTCATTCATTTGAGATTCAAACTACACAGTTTTTACAGTATCTTAATTCCCTTTTTTTTAAAATGGGTTACAAGGATCAAACTCAAAAATCAAACTACATTGGTTGTACTTTACTTCTTGGTTCACTAAAAAGAACCTGTTTAGAGTCATTTGTTAAGGAATTAAACTACACTGGTTGTTCTGTTTGTTTGATTCATTAAAAAGAATCAGTTCATAAGAGTCGTGCATTTGGGAGTCAAACTACAATGTTTATACTGTACGTATTGATTCACTAAAAAGAACCAACTTATAAGAGGTTTTTGTTTGTGAATCAGACTGTATGTTTCACGCTAGGCCTATAGATTTAACTGATTTGAATTCTGTTCCAGTATTTTTCTTCATATTTCCACTTTCTGTTTACTTTGTTCATTATGCTATAATATCTTTTAGTAAGTTCAGTGTTGCATTCAAATCAATTTTGTGAGAATTTCTAGTAAATTATTGACTTGCCTAATGAATAAATGTAAAAACCTATTAGACCTTCAGCAATCTTCACTAGAAGCATTTGCTATTGATCAGTCAGAACAGCAAAACAAAGTCCGAAAGCATGAAAGTAGTGCAGATCTGTGAATGAAAACCTCAAAATAATATGAATCACACGGACAGAAATGATATCAATCTCTGTGAAAGCTGACATTAACTTTTATCAGAAGAGATGAAAGGCACTAAAACACAAACACGGTCGTGTTTGCATGTGGAAACATGTCCTGTCGATGAATGCTGGGTAATGACCATGCTGTGTACGCCTGCTGCGTGCTCAGATACTGAGCTAAGTGTCTGTGTCATAGATGGCCTGGATGCCCTGTGGTCCTCCTCTCTGGAAAACTCCAAAACAACTGGTAATGGAAAGCGCTACCTCCTGCAGTGACCCCGATTACATCACCAAAACAGCACGTGTGTTGCCCCCAGCTCTCCCCTGCTGAAGTAAGCCTTGCTGTCACTAACAATCAAAAACGTTCTCTTATCAGCAATCTGGGACAGCGTGTTATCAGCCGACCCCCTCGAAGACTCGAAGTCATTCAAACAGAGGGGTACAATGTTGGAAGAATTGTACAACAGTTCTGAGGAGATTCCAGTGAGAGTTTCCTCTGAGGCATTCATATGTGAAAACTTTAGTTTATTTTGAGTCCCTGCTCATTACTCTTTGCATTCTTCCTGGTGCTGAGTGGTAATATGCATGCAACCGAGCACCAAACTGCACAGTAATTGTTTGACTGGATCTGTGCGATTCATCATTTTGACTTTGCTGAGAAGTACTCTGGGCTACTGGCTCTTTAACATGGCTGCATGTGACACCAGAGAGCAATTTGATTGAGGCTTATGCAGGACGTTATAGAAGAATAACCAATCAAGTTAAAATAGTCATTTGATGTACTTAAAAAAAAAAAAACCTTGGCATTTGCAAATCCACATCTTTTACAAGTTCCAGTAAAAGACTGAGTGCATTTGTTCAACCGTTAATATTTTCCGACAATTTTCTGATTGTACATCCAATTTTGAAGAAGGCCTGCCAATTGCGCTTGACATTTAATACATTTAATCAAGAACAGTATTCATGGATTCTTTGTCCTGTCTGTTGTCTGTCTATTTTGTAATCAGTTACTACAATTTATGTTCTTATTGTTTTAGAAAAAAGTCAGGTCGATTCTTTCTTAGGCTAGCATGAGAGAAACCAGGTCCAAGTGGAATTTGCCATCTTTTTTCACATTAGATATGTTTAGAAGCATAATTTTAGTTAATACGAATGAATCCTTCAGATTCTGAAAGTTCTGTTTAAAAGTGTTTTTCTTATAAAACCAATAACCTAAGAAAATAGTTGTTTAAATGTTTAAATGCTATTTTTTTCCCTACCAGTCATATTATTTCAGGTCTACACTACCCTTTTCAGTCTGATCCCAGTTCATTTGGATCAAGCATAATCAGGGGTGCGTTTTCGCAAAAGCATTGTTAGGTAACTATGGTAGTTAGTTCCATTTAACTCTATTTGGTATTGACAGAACTTGCGATCATAGTTTTTTTTGTTTACAGGAAGCCATCTATCCAATTACTAACAAATTATTTGGTTGCACACACAAAAAAAGCAATCTTCATCACAGAAAAAAAGATTTTTTACTTTATTACTTTATTTCTTGTAATTGTAACTTTTTCTCATAACACATGAAGCAGAACTTTGTGAATGAAGGTTACTCCAATTTATTGGAAATCTGCTGAACAGATTCTATGAGGGCCTGGCTTTGACCTCTTCATCCAGCTAGCTACTCAATAACTTTATATCCCGAACACAGGACTTGTGGGATTATGCACCAATAAAACCTGTCATACACAATGGAGAAACAAGCTTATGAGCTTTTTATAGCAGAATGATTAGACCTGTTCATTTTATGGGGTCATGACTTATTATTTCCAAGTAAAACCCTCTGTTCTTGCAAAATCAGCATGTAAATCTATGAAATTTAATCTTGCATTCAATTTTTCAGCAGGGGGTTACTCACAAATGCATCTTACCTACTCATTCTCACAGCATTTTCTCCAGGCATAATAGCGCTACTATCACAATACTGTCGCTCGCTTCCTCTCATACATAAGCACAGACACACATGCTGTATAAATACACACAGTTACATTAGGAATAGCAATGTGATGGGGAAAAGGGACAAATTTTTCTTGCCACCATATCACCTCATACACACTTTTAGTAAAATCACTCTCATACACACAAACACAGATAATATAGATATAAAAAAGGGTTATTTTTTTATATCTTTTGGTTCAATTCCCATGAATAAACTCCTAATGTATGGCAGAATGTGTTCGGGGCTCAGCTGGCAAAATTAGCTTGTTTAATGAATTTGACTGATGGTGTGAATCAGCTTTGGTGTGTTCAGAGACACAACACTTTCTGACCTTTGTAAACAAACTTCACGACATTAGCTGAGCATGCACAACAACAGCTGGTGTTCTCCTCTACGACAAGCGAGAGGGCTGGAAGGTAATCGTGTCCATTAAGACAACAGAGCTTGTGTTTATGGAACAAGAGTGTAAGTATTATTCTATTCGACGTGATCTCAACCGTGAGGTGCACTGGAAGCGGATCTCCACTAGCGTCATCCTGACTCAGAGCTCTGAGCTTGGCTCCAGCTGGCAGTCTAGCAGAAACCAGCTCCAAACCAGAGACCCAGAGTAGATGAAGCGTTAACTTGTTTTCCAAATGTTCAACTTGCCTCATTCCTCTCCTTTGAACAAACTCCCCAAGCTTAGAGCCAAAACTGAGTGAGGTTTATGCAACACATTGATGAAAAATATTATTGGAAGCAGAGCTTCTTAACTACAGATTAAAGTTCAACATTCCGTGGCTCCCTGCTGAAACTTTTTTTTTATATAATGTACTGCTCAAGGTTAGCGTTTCAGTCTAAAAAAAAAAATTTAGGCATGCTTTTAGACTTCTGATGTCCGATTGTGGCTTTCTCTCTGTTTATGCTGCTCGTGATGGCCAAATACAGCTAAAGCCAAGCTAAAAGAGATTCAATAGGCATATTCACATGCATTACATAATACTGAATCGACTGCCAAAGAGGTCACAGCTAATGTTGTTTGAAAAGAGGGTGGAAACCCCTTAAGAAAATCAAACCAGTCTCCAGGAGTTGTTTCCAAATTTGAAATTTGAGTCCAATCTTGGGTAGATCAAAATAATGTTAGATTGGTGGGCAAAAGGTTTCATATTAAGAGACCGCTATCATGAAATGTAAAGCTAGCGTGTGCCAGCATATGAGTCATTCTATGAAACGGTGCCTTATACTTTAATAAAGTCAAAAAAATGCTGGGATATTCTGACTGGAAGAAGAAAAGAAAATCTAGAGTGACTGAGAAAACTAATAAACATTTTTTTTTTGTAAAAAAAAATAGTAACATAGCATTTTAAATACAAAGCTATAGAACAAGTATCTCATTCTATGAAAAACACAGTGCCTTTAACTTTATAAGGTGATTTTACAGTAAATGTCAGTATGGATTCAAACATTCTACGATGCAAAAATGACTAAAGCAAAATTAATAATAAAAATATGTTGGGATACTCTAACAGGGTAAAATGAAATGCTACAGTATATCCCTAGGCAAACGCAAGGTGGAGAGAGACTATAAACCATTCTAAGCTCTATATTATAGCTGATGTCATCAGCAATTTAAAAAAGAAAATACATCAGAAATGAAAGATTCTCACTTCCTGTGACCAAACTGAAGTTCTTTTAGTTTTAGTTTTAGATTATGTTGGTTGGTAACCTTCCAATACTTAGGTCCAATTTTAAATATTTCTAAAGGCTAGACCAATTAAATCCTGAAGCAGATTATACGTTAAGTAACCAGATCTGTTTAAAATCAATGAGATTTTTCTGGACTCCTGCTCTAATCCTCACTGTCTGTAGACATCAACCAGCACTGCAGACATATTACATCATTTCCAGGTTATTCCCTATGTTTCCAATGCAATTTTGCTGTTGGATGACACTTTTGGTATCAGTGCAGCTTCAGAGAACAGCTTCAAAATCCACTTACTGAAACTGCGGTGGTAATGACATCATTCAACACTAAATCATAGGCTTGATTCAATTGTGCAACAGAGTTGCCATCATAAACACATCATAAAATTGCTGTCACAAACATGTTTGAAGGATAGATGGCTAAAAAGTATTGCACAGAAATTACATAACACTTTCTGAAAGAGTTCATCAACAACATTTCCAAAGCTCTCCTGAAAAATCACTCTGACAAATCAGAGCGATTAAGAAACACTAAAACTGCACAAATATGACTAAGCGGCCATTTCATCAAAATATGATGTGAATATTAAGGCTTGAAGATTAGTCGTCAAGCGAAACCGGAATCACAGAATTACACACGGCACCTGGAGTCAGCTTGTACCTTTCATGCGAAATATCGCCCTGTCATTACTTTATGTGGGTGCCACGCCGCTTTGGCATTGTTTACACCCACGAGCAACAGCTTTGCAGATTAGCGTGCGCAAGTGACAGCATGTGTTGAAAAGGACGGCTTCTGCTTCGGTGACAACCAATACCCCTCCTCACTTCATCTCCTCCGTCCTTCTCTTCTTATCGTGCCTCGTTCCCCCATACTCCCACCCAAACAACACACACTATTAAACTTAAAGAGAACAGTCCAAACCACACTTTTCATAAAACGTGATTGCTGCAATTATGAGCCATGAAATCTCAGAGAAGAATAAGACTGGGAAAAGTTCAAACTGTAATTACAAGGCACAAGATTTGTTAAAAATGCCTGAAGAATAAAGGACTTTTTTGGAAGTGCAAAGACCGACTTAATGTTACTACTGTGCTTGATTTTGGAAAGCTTTGCTTATTTCCCAGAGGTGTGGAAAATTGAAAAGGTTCAAAGTCAGAGAACAAAGACTAGACCCATTTACTTAATCTAAATTACTAAAACATGTCTTTTATAAACCTGGACATTGAATGAACAGAAATGAGGCATTTAGATGCTTATAGGGCTTGGTTAGCATGCACCATTAATCTGACCAAATGTTCACATGGTTTGTTAACTTTTCCTGGTTATATAAAGGGACAGTTCACCCCACCCCCCCAACAAATACCTGTATGGATTTTTTTTATTATGTGGAACACAAAGGAAAAATTTAAAGAATTCAAAGAACACTGGATCCAGGTTATCATAGGATACAAAAGGGGGTATGCAGCAAGAACCATTTTGATTCCCCAAAGAACCTTTCAGTGAAGAGGTTTCATGAAGAACCTTTTTTACTTTAAAGAATATTGTAATAATCCAAATAACTGTTTTCCTCAATAAAGCACCTTTTGCACAAAGAAAAGGTTCCATGGATGTTAAATGTTCTTCGTGGAACCACAAATGCCAGCACTCTCAGAAAAAAAAAGGTATGAAAGCTGTCACTGGGGCAATAATTTTTTTAAAATGTGCTGTACCTCTTTTTTTGTATCCAAAGGGTCCATATTGGTTTCTTAAAAATGCATACTGTAACAGTATCTAAAGTGTACATATTATAATGTAAAAAGTACAAAAGTGTATATGTTTTGAAAAGGTACTACCCCAGGGACTTTTGTTTTCCGAGAATGAATAAAGAATCTTTATTTTCACTGTGTATTGACTTTACTTGGGTGGAAAAAAAAAGTAAGACATTTTTTAAATAATATCCTATTGTCCTCCATGGAAAGAGTCAGAATTTAAATTTTGGGTCAACTATTCCTTTAAATGCCAAAAGCAAACCAAGTTTAAAATAGTATTCTGATATTAAAAAAAAAAAAAAAAAAAATCTAAACACACACCAAAATGTTTCCAAGAGTGAAACATCTAGTAGTTAAACATGATAGGGTTGTGACTGTGAGCCGAGACATGACATCCGTACTTAATACTGTGCAGCGTAACAGACCTGAGTGGATTTGAACTGAACGTCCGTCTCTTGGGTCTCAGTGACTGAGTGAACCTGATAGAATTACAGACTTCCTAAATTTGCAGTGATCGGAGTAGAGAGACAGCCAAAGGTAACTAAATGGATTGAAATCAGATTCAGAAAAAAGTGCTTTTTTAAATCCATAACAGGGGGACTATAAATACAGAATGCAGTGTTTGTGAAAAGTATATGTTCTCAGCTTCCATCTCTGGCCTTAATTCAATCTACATACCGTGCCGGCTGAAACAAACTAAGCCAATCGGCAATGCCACATGATGGTATTAGTGTTATTTTTTTGGACTAAATTGTGGCTCTCTCACTTCTGCTTTTAATTCTGCTCTTAAACTTTACTGAAAGCGTTTCAACAGGAAATGTGAGATCTTGCTTCCACCGAGAGATCTAGAGTTCATCTTCAGGCTAAAATGCTGTCTACACGAGATCGTCATAATCAATGTTGCATGCTTGGAGCACAGACAGCTCCATTGATTATAGCGAGACTGTTCTGGTTTTGTTGCTCGCTTGCAGTGTAGAAAAAAAGCGTAATAAAGTGCAAATGAACAGAAATGAGAGGAAGCTATGACAGCTATTATACAGTCAATCTGCCCTGTTCATCCTCCAGAAGTGCATGGCAGTGAAAAATGATTTTACGCAAGGTGATGAAAGAAACAACAAACCACTCCACCGCCAGGGAAAAAATGAATCACGAGCGTGCAAGCTTAAGTTCAGATACCTCAAAACAAACGTATTTATGTTCTCAGTGGGTACTTTCTGATCTGAGCAACTACAAATGTGCAAATTACTACATCTGTGAGGGCAGCAATGTCAAAATCTGTGGAAAATTGCCTGCTTGTTAATGACTTAAAGGAAAACACCTGCTACATCATTTAGTGAAGCAACTTGTGTTTCCTGTATATGCTCATTTTCTCCTCACCGGTGAGAATTTGCAAATAACAAGAAAGAATTCACAAGAAGACAAATTATTAATTAATCTAACTATTATGATGTAGGTAAATATTACCTCATTCAATATGTCATCATTTTATTGGTCTCTATAGGTCTTCTGTGGTATTTAATTTCTATGCCTTTTAATTGAATAACTTTTTGCCCTAGTGCAGATGGGGTCTTGATGAGGTCTTGACCACAACTTCAGTCCACTTCACCACTAGGTATATACCAGTCATGATTGGACCATGTGAAATATCTTGGATCATAACTTTGACTTTATGATCACTGAGAAAATGCTAAGAGTAGGTGGAAAGTGCTAAATTACAGATGTGTACATAATGGCTCACCTTTACAAAAGATTTTAAACACACACACACGTCTGCATAGAAAGCATGAGATGTGCCTGCATTGAAAAAGCATGAGATTTGCTGCTGGAGCATATGAAATACAATCGGTCCTTTGTCAGCTAGAGAGCTGACTCCATAAGCAGTTTTTCAAACCACAAAACACAAAAACCTCCATGACCTTCACAAAACGCATTTGACCACAGAATCCTGACTGCTATGTTGATTAATGAGTCTATCGTTTCATTTGATCTTCTTTAGCATTAAAATACTTCACATTCATTTACAGTGTTGTAATTATTTGATCAGACATGCTATTTTCCAGGGAAATGATTGTTCATATTTGAGACCTCTTTGAAATGATTGATTTTAAAACATCTTCTGCACCAAACTGCAAATTAAAGCCATAGTTCATCCAGAAAAAGAAATAATGTTATAGTTTACTCATCTTTTCATTCCAAACCCTAATGACTTTCTTTCTTCTGTGGAACACAAAAGGATACATTTCGAACAATGTCACTCATTTCCATGCATTTACAATGAATTGGGACTGGAGAATTCCAAAGAACCATTAAATGTTGGACTTGAGAACTGAATCAGTCTGATTTGTGAATGAATCATTCAGACCATTTTGTGAACAAAAACAATGATTCATTCAACAGATGACCCAAAGAATGATTCATCACAAATTGGACACTGAATACTGTCATATGGCTTTAGTCCAGAAAAACTGTGCATTTTCCACATTTTCGTGACACTTTAATGGTGCTTTTTGTCATTTAAGAGCATTGTGGAGTCCAGTACAATTTTACTGTCATTATACTGCAAAGAGTGGCCAGGATTTTCTTGAAAAAGAACAAGAAAGAGTCAGGTTTGAATTGACATGAGGGTGAGTATGATGGCAGAATATTTTCTCTTTTTTGGGTGAACTATCCCTTTAAGTTATAAAAAGCTTTTAAATACTAGACTGTTTTGGGAAAAATTGGACGCCTGTTCATCCCTAGTTGAAGTAATTGAGTTTGCTGATATTCCCATGAGGTCATTTGCTGAAAGTGCATAATGGGGTTTGGCCAAGTAATAAGTACGCCACAAATATGACAGCCACAGCTTTGGCTGTTGATGATACTCTTATCTGGTGAAAGTTTGATCAAAAATCCTAGGCAAAAATCCTTATTACTGATGCTCCAGATGACAATATATCATATATATATACAGGCACATGAACACTGAATACATATATGTCCTCCACACAATGCACCGACAGCTGACAGGTGTGCCGAGTTGAAAATGAACCCTTGTCAGTTAGATAAAGGCACAAATGTCCAGTTAGATTAAGGGAATATTCTTATCACTTTTGGCCTCACGAGTTGCCAGGTGGATTTGGTGAAATAATTTCCATATGGCGCTGACGAAAGTGTGGGAAAGCAGCCTAGTGTGGGCATATCTATGAGAGCAGGAATAAAATTACAGTCTCTAGAGATCAAATCACACACTCAGGATGAAGTTCGTTCAGTAACAGAGAAACCCAATGTCAGCAGGCTTCACTGTGTGGACCAGCTCCATCTTAGAGATCTCATCAAGGCAGAACTTGTTTCTTTAGGTTTAATAGTCATTTTAATGTCTCTGCAGGCCTCATTGGTTTTATCAGCAAAATCAGTGATCATGACCTGGACCTCTTACATTGACCTTTCTGATTTTGTGTTCCCCGGTAAACTAACGTTAGCGCTTTGGCTTCATGACGGAGCCCATAAATTGTCCAGATCCCCACAACCTGGTCTTATAATGCATTCACACCATGTCAGATGTATCATAAATTAATAAAGTTTTCAATTGACAGACTTAAAAACTATGCATGTTTACATAAACCAGCACATTAAAAGAGTACAAAATAGCTTGGGCAATATCACACTGTGAAAGTGCGACCACTTGCAGACAGCGGAAGGATATTCAGAAAAACAGCATGATTGATGGTGTGAGCCTGCTTTACACAACAGCTCAATGTACATGAAGTTAATATTGAGGAGTAGCAGAAGCTTTGCATGTCTCTCTCAACGCAAATCACTGTTGTGGCTTTTCGTTCCTGAATAAATGAACGAATCAACTGAGTGAACCTTTTAAAGACTCACTTGTTTTTAAGTGAATCATCAGGTTTGAATGGTCAAATGACTGATTCAGTGACTTACCCATAACACTTACTACAACGGCCTGAAATAATAAACAGCTGTGTCCTATTTCAGGGCCTATACATGTATGAACGAATCAGCTGAAAGAATCAGTTGAATGAGTCAATGAAAACTCTCCATCACTAATACACCGACTGACAGCATATTTTGTATATATTTATTCAATGAATAAAGCATAAGCATATCAATCTTACCAACCTTTGTTTCTTTTTAAAATTAATTTCTGTTCACATTTTGCATTATTATAAACAGGTGCATTAATGCCACACCCACAATATGAATGGGGCCATAGAAATAAATAATTTCAGCTTAGAGAAGAATTTGTCATCTTATAATTACACTAATTCAGAAATGACTTCAATGCATTACTTTCTTGATGACATCACTATAAGGGCCTCAGAAACCCAAAGAAGAAAATGAGGGAACTTTTACAACTGCATAATAACGGGCGGTTTATCCATCCACTTCTGAATCAATGGCACACACTGAGGCTGTAAATTCAACAGCATTTGCTGGACATACTCTGAGCACATGGAGTTCTTCCATGGTGGAGTACGGAAAACTTTGTTTACTCGGGATATTTAAGGGATGATGTCAGTTTGCTGGGTGTTAGCGAGAGATTCTCAATGGTTTCTAGTCATGTAGTGTTTGTGGCCACAGACATGGAATGTTCCATGCTGTGTTTCTGTTCCTATCAGAGGGTAGTGACTTCAGAGTTAAATAAAGCTTCAGAGCCACAGTAAAAACCTGAATATTAATCACAAATACAGACCTATAAATGGTTGAACTGTCTATAAGCATGTCGCCTTTATCCAAACCCAGCGGTTTTAAACTAATGCCCAATGTTTAAATTGAAATCTGTGTTGGTTGTATCTGACCACAAATAAAACTGTAAATGAAGCAATTACAACAAAAAGAGGATAATCTTAATAGCTCTTCATGCTGTTGAAATGGAGTTTAAATGTTTCTGACACTCTCCCACTGGCACTGAATGACTAACATTAGTCTACCAAATGATAAAGCAATGAAGTGAACGAACCAATCAAGCATGTCGGTTTTGTCTCTTATCAAATAATAGAAATTAGCCTCTCTGACTCATTCCATAGCCTTTGGCCAAAAGACAAAAGTTCACTCACATAGTTACTTTTACTTTATGTATTAAATATAATATTTAATTATCAGTAGCTATGAGGCCACACCTGATAACAGCACAGAGAAACCTCATATTGTATGTATTATATCACATCTCACACACACAGTGAACTGAGCAGCAGGGGAGGAACTGCCTGCTGCTGGTTTATTTTTAGAGCCAGCACTATGTGGTCAAACAAACAAGGATCAATCTAAGCATGGCGGATGTTAACCCGGGTCAAGAAATAAAGGCACCGGCTGTAAATCAGTCACTACATTAGAAAGCCATCAGACCAAAGCTGGGGTTGCAGATTAACAGTGTTTAGTAAAGCAAATCAAACTTGTCTTCTTTAAAAAAAAAAAAAAGTATATAATTAAAAAATATATTTATATTTTTCATTTATATTATTAATTTTATTTAAAAATAATTCTTTATTAATTGTATTTATTATATATTATATTTTTTTAAATAAAAAATTATATTTATAAAAGTATTTATAGTGTTAAATAAATAAATATATATATATATATATATATATATATATATATATATATATATATATTTCTGTGATCAACATATGATCTTAAAATATCTAAAAAATAGCATACAGTATATATATATATATATATATATATATATATATATATATATATTTAACACTATAAATACTTTTATAACATATAATTTAAAAAGTAACACTTAACAACACTTATAAAACTATACAAATATATATGATAAAACCACATGCAATTGCCAAAGCCTTTATAAATAATAATAATAATAATAATAGTAATAATAATAATTACAAGAGTAATAATAAAAATAATAAAAAGATTGATAACAATAAATAAAATTACAATAAGATAAAAATCAAATTGATAAAACCTATAAAAAATACAGAGGGTTTTTAAAAGTTTAAAACCTAGCCTGTATAGTGCAGCCTCGTACTTCATAGATCATATATCAAAAATTATATTTAAAATATATTTAAAACAGATATATTTTTTAATATATTTTCTAGAATAATATTTTTAAATCTATATTTCAAAAACGATCCACAAACATATTATTTTGTCATGCATTACGGACTACATATACTTTTTTTCCAGGAAAATCATTGCCAAAATTTGTGAAAGGGCTTTCTTGGATTTCAATTGCGTAGGTCAAAGCGAGGATGGCAGAAAGCCTAGTCAATGCTGTCAGTCATGACCAAAGTCTTAATTAAGATGTATATCACACAGTATGACATACAGACATCTGGTGGCAAACAGTATGCCATAGCTTTTTATCCAAGATCTCACTGGAGTGAACAATATGACAATCAACCGTTGTAAACAACAAAAAAGTGCAACTTTATACAACAGACTTAAGCCATATGTAGACGTGAAAAATGTTAATGACACAAAGTTCTGTGGAGTAGGGAAAGCTGGAGAGGTTGAGTACAAGAAATTCGCAAATTAAATGGAGAAATAAATAGACAAAAAAATCATTTTTGCTCTTCTTTAACCAATAAGAATCTTTATAATTCTATACGAGAAATTCAGTATTTTGTAATAGACTGCTGCTAGAACATGTCCATCAGGCATGCAGGAGCTGCAGTGGCATAACCCCTCATGCAGAACATAATTCAAACAAGCTTATTCTTTTCTTCTGCGTAATGCATCCTAAGGCAATAGGCCACCATGTCAAAGGCAGCATATAACAAATCGATGTTAAACAACAATATCAATACAAGAATTACAGCTGACAGGCACTGCTGCCTCTTCCAAAAGACCCTCAGTTGGAGAGAGTTCAGTCAGTGAGCGCAGTCTTGCATTTATATTCTGAAACGATGATCACAGAATCCCCTTCACATGCGCTCAATACCGAATAAAGCACCTGCCGCGAGGTTCAAAAGCAAATACCCTGTAATACGTTGGCATACCTGCCTTAAAAGCATCTCACTTCAGAGATGGAGATGAAGTCTCATAAAGGCCTTTTGCGTGGTTCATCATTAGCATACACACAACACATTTTTCCAATCTACAGTGCAACTCTACCATAGGGAATTGCTGTGCTTGGCAGGAAGATTAATATAAAAGGGAGCCAGGCAGGAACGTTTCAGAGGGAGCATCTCAGGACAGATGGGTTGGTTGCATGAGTTCTGAACAAAAGCCAGAGGGATTGGCAGGGGCACTGCTTTATTGTTCGCTGATTTCTTTTGACAAGTGGGCCCTTTAGCGTGTTGAGCTATTTTTTGTGTGTAAACATCTATCGACATACACAGAGGAGAGACTAAACTGTCTCCAGAGTGGCAAGTGAGAGGCGAACTCTGACAAGGATCCCAAAAAACAACTATCAAATCACCAAAACTAACCTTTTTTTAAACTCTAGCAAGGTTTGACAAGTTTATTTGGTGATGGTGTAACAGTGTGAAATACTGTGTGCAATGCAATTCTCATATGTACCTTTCAAAAGCTGGTATAATTTTGGAAAGATTTTAAAACCAGTGTCTTATGCTCACCAAGACTAAATTTATTTGATCAAAAAAACTGAAAAAACAGTAAAAGGCCACAATGTACTGTATATGATGGAATTGTCTGTGTGCGTATGTGTATATACATATATACATGCATACACACACACACACGTTTGTTTCTGTGAATTGTGGGGACTTTCCATAGACTTCTATTTCTTTTATACTGACCAAACAATATTTTAACCTTTAAGCCTTAACCCAACCCTAAACTTAAACCTACCTCTTACAGAAAACCTGTTTGCATTGTTACTCTTTCAGATAAACATAATTTACTGTTTTTAATTAAAAAAAAAAAAATCATTTGGTCCCCACAATGTAGCATAAAAAAATTTACACACACACACACACACACACACACACATATGTATGTATATGTAATAATAAATAAATAAAAATTACTGGTGTTTTGCCTGTATTTTAAATTTTGTTCTTCATTGTGTTGTTTTTTAGGGTTAACATGAATGTCTGTAAAATTACTGGATAACGAGGCACAAATTTACCAGTACGTTTGCATTACAAGTGTAATATTTGTACAATTTAAAAGAACTGTTTCCTATTTTAATATACTTTAAACTGTAATTTATTCCTGTGATGGCTAAGCTGATTTTTTATTTATTTATCATTACTCCGGTCTTCAGTGTTACATGACACTTGTTCCTTAAGAAACCAGTTCTGTCACCAACCCTTGAAACATTTCACTTAACTGTATGGAATGCTGACAGAAACAACAAATATCTCATGACAAGACATGATACCAGATTCTACACCACAATGTCTCTATAAAGGCTAGGACATTCACACAAATCAATGCTGAACTGCTGAATTTAGTCACCATGCGGGTAACTGGGATGTTGCCAACACATACTGACGTTCACTGATGTAACTTTGTCTTCCAAGGGGAGGCCCAGAATAAAAACTAGCCCATAAAAGGAAATTCTTGTATTTCAAAATAACCCCTACTTCTTCTTTTAATGAAGATTCCTTAAAATAAAATATAGGTCATCTGATATACACAAGGTGATTTCTAAACGAATCAGATCTTCCTTTAAAATGACTTGACATTCAGTTTCATCACATTTTTAACACAGTCCTGATTCAGTGGAGAATCAATCAATCATCTGACGTAGTATTTTCTTGGTAGGTGTGGTTTTAAACATTGCTTTTTTTGACATATCTTGTGCAACCATAGAATTTTCTTTTGTCATGGATTGTAACGATGGCTAACTTCTCTGGAGAAAAAAGAAAAACAGAAATCAGCTTGTTTGTCACCTCCTATGAATGCCTGTAGGAGTGGGAGGATAGTGTATGAGTCACTGATGAGATGCTTCAACCTTCTACAATTAACTAACACTGCTCTTTAATTTCCTTATTATTCACCCTCTTAACTTAAAAAGTTAAATAAAAAAATTCCTGAGCTTGTCTGACCATTGACCTGTGGAGTTCAGGCAAAAATAACAACTGTCTCATCCCCATGTTGTTCCAAATATGTATGACTTCATTTCTTCTGAGGAACACAAAAGATGACATTTCTGATAAATAATTTTAATCTAGAATCGCCCTTTCCAGCAAACTGTTATGCACTGTGACCAGATCATCGCGGGGGGAACTGAATCAGTCTGATCTGTGAAAGATTCAGCTTACAATGATTAAATGATTCATCCAAAAGAACCCAAATGAATCAACTGTTTACAAATCAGATTGTCACAATTTTTCTCATTTCTGTAATGTAAAGTCAACAATATTTTCAATTGTTTTTCATTTTCAAGTCGTTAATTCAAGCCCCCTTTTCATATAAAATATCAATAACAGCACTTTTCTGTTCTCACACTGAGAGTTTGGGTTTGCTGTCAGCTTCATTATAGTTTCTAACAACTCCATCCTTCAATAAATGCCAGTTCGCAAAGCATGCATTACATTTTGACAGATGATTCAAATGACAATCCACACAGAAATAAAGTTTTGAGTTTTGAAATCTGAAGTATGTTTTCATAGTGCATCAAGCTCTTTTATCTCAAAAGATGAAGGAGAATTTCTTAAGAATTCATCATATAACTCCTTTAAAGTCATGCAGAGCTTGGTAATGTGCCTGAGCTGATGTGGAGAGGGAAAGTTCAACATTTTATGACATTCTCCATCCAATACTTTGTTTTCCAGATGGTCACTTTCTTTTTGACAGGCTCATTAAAGAATGCGGTCTGGTGCATGCGAAGCTACGGTGAGTGGATTTTCAGTGCATCTGTTTGATTCGACTATGTCACTATCCTTTCCAGATCGAAACGACTGCCAGCTTCAACCCCATCGTTCCATTCACATAAAGGCTTACCCATGCACCTCAGCGTTTAGCCATTGGCTGCCCTACTTTCGGCCTCGGCTATGAGAGTGAATGGACTAAATTGGATGGAAACGTTTTTACTCGTTTGTGCAACTCTGACCGTTCACCACAAGGCTTTTGGTTGGTCAGGCAGACACAGGAAGATTGCTTCTTTCTTACGTGCTGCAGACACTTACAACCTACTTTCTAAGGGAAATGCACAAGACACACTTTCTGAAGACAAATAGAAAATGGCAGGCTAGTTTTTTTTCTGGATATACTAGAGTAGAAACCTATTTATAGCTTTAGATGGCAAGGATAGAGTGAGTAACTTGAGAATCAGATGGTACCTTTCTGAAAAACTGCAGCTATAACCACATCAGAGCTATGTTTTGATGTGGCGATAAGGGCTAATCTCAGAAGAGCAGTGAGTTAGCATAGTCAATGTGATTAACAGCACTTCATTTTGCTTTGGTACACCTAAGGGTATGTGTAAACAGTAATTAATTGCTTTCCAGTGGCCCCGCAGACAGTCTAAAACCAAAACCACAGCAAGCGGGTATGAATTTGCGAGTTTGTGCATCTCTGATGCTGTTTATTGTAGCATGCTGGCTAACATGCCTGGGCGCGCAGTAATTTTATTTTGTGTGCACCCTTGTTAGGTTCTTCCTCAAAGGCAGTGTTGTAAACTTAATTCAGAAAGTGAGGTACCTAAAGCTGAGCCTATATTAAATATTACATAACTGAAGAAATGAAAACCATCAGTCATACTTTCAAACAACTGGTTAACTGTAAATCAGCATTAGCATTAGGCTTCAGGCATGATGCCCATGTGCATGTGATTAACGGTCACAACATGATTTAGAGCCATCTGCTTGTGGAGCGCTTCCTCTAATTGCATCAAAGGCAGGTCACCTGAAACCAGTAAATTATCCAAAGTTCTCTTAAATGTTTGTAACGGCTAAGAGGCACTTCCTTAAAGATTTCTTGACAGACAGAAATTTAACAGGAAAGTCCTAAAAAAGGGAACCTCTGAGGAAAACAGAAAGAGAACAAAGTGAGTCACCACTGACAGATGACAGGATGGGTCGTGACACAGTTAAGCAATTTTTTTGTGACAGGACAACAAATAAACAATACACCATATATATAAATACAATATATTTTATGTTTTTAGAATATGTTATGTTCACCAGTCTAAATGTATTTGATCAAAAATACAGTAGAAACAGCAATATTGTGAAATGTTATTAAAATAACTGTTTTCTGTTTGATTATATTTTTAAATGCAATTTATTTCTGTACATCTCAAACACTGTGCTGCAGTATTTTTACAATCATAATTTAATTCATTGTTTGCATAAATCACACCCTCTGTCATCCATCATCTTAATCACAGACACCAGGCCAGCCAGGATTCCACGGCTGATCGAGGCATAAAATATGAATATTCTAATGACTCACAAACTTTCCCTATGGCTAAGATTCACACACCAATGAATAAACACAAAATGCAAGAATAGAATGACCAATATGCACTAATATACACACAGCTCTCTCACGCAACCCTAATCTCAACATCCTAAAGTATTGGAAAGATCCAGCAGTACAACTAAATGGTTAACAGTAAAATAATGGGCTTCAATGAAACATTGGTTTACCTTATCAGGATAACACCATATTTAATGTGTCTGGGATGAAAACAAGTTTATAAGAAATAGAAGTACAGTGTGTTCAATGGACTGTATTGTGTTTATTGTACTGTATTGTAGTTGTTTTAACACACAGATTTTTCAGCTGATTAAATGTCTTTCTGAAAAATTTCAGTGGACAAAAACTCCATAAAACTACTGAAAATAAGACTGTAAGTCTCTCCTCCTTCATAGCGTCATTTTCATCTGCATAAAATTCATTATGGCATCTAACCTGACTAAGCCCATCATGACCCAAATTTGTTTGAAAAGCAAGTGTTCAAAAAAGTGCTTTTTTAATGAAATTCCCAAGGTAGTGGGAAAATCTAATGGGGGCGTAAATTTTATTTGATACTATTAGACTTAAAATTATGATTTAAACATCACAAATGTTCCACACTTCGGATAAAAGCATCTGCTAAAGAAATAAATGTAACCCTGAACTGTTGGTGGCGCTAGAGGGCTTTAGAAATGAAACCCAAATTTGGTCAGAAGGCTTTATAGATTTGCTAAATCTCCTAAATGTCTCCACCTATACCTAATGCCATTTGAGTAAGCAGCAAAGTAGTGTAATAAGTACCCGCATTAATGGAAAACAGAAACAAGTACAACACAGGCCAACTTCAGTGATTGCACACTGATTATGTCAGTGAAAAAAAAAAAAGAAGTAGGCTCTTTCTAAACTTAATTTTACTGCGGTATAACTTGTGGCAATTTGTGCCATTAATTGTGTGTCTGTCCTCTCCAGAAAGTGACCCAGGGCAATACATGGGACTTCTTATCATGTTAGCGACTGCCCCTCTTTTTACATTAAATAAGTCTTTTTCTGAAAGTAGCATGTGTTTGTAATAAAAATGTCATGAAAGCAGAAAAAAGTACATGCACACACACACACACCTTGAAATAATATAAACCATATGCCAACTGCACAGGATGAAGCTGTAGCAATCGGTCACACACGATGACAGATTTTTGCTTTTCCAAACTCAAAGTAAAAGAGCCCTGTACACCTTAATATGAACTATGGCTTCTGCTGTTTTGATTCGGTATGCACATTTATAAATGTGATCCTGCACATGTGGCAGTTTCCCACGCACAAATCTTTCACATACATGCACACAGACGAAACACACCATGGTAGCCTGACATAAAAAGGTGTTTTTATGTGAATCCTTCCACTAAATTCCATCAGGCTTTTGTGTGCTGCTGTCTGCAGTACCTCTTCATCTGAGCACCACTACATTCACTGTTTTTGCAGGCTTTCTTTTTCTCTCTGTTGCTTTCATTCTTTATATCTTTGTCTTTTATAGGATCACCATTCTATTCACTAGCAGAGAAGAGATCTCCGCGGGATGTGAGCAGCAATTTCATCTTCTAGATAAGTAGCGAACAGCCAGTGACACAGCAAACAGGTGTGAGTAGGTACTGGTCTGCCGCAATAATGCCTGTCTGAATGTGTTGTCTTGTTGTGAATGTTGAATGTCAGAGTATTCACAATTCAGATATTTATTAAAAACTGAGAGCACATCCTTTGGGTCAAATATGGACCGAAAATATAAAGTTTCTTTGTTGGCAAGAGTCGCTTCATGAATAACCCTTTAACATCCATGAAACCTTTCCAAGGTTCTTTATAATGGGAAAAAAATTGTTCATGCAGAATATGTGCTTTATAAGTACTAATAAACAGCCAATATTTTACTAATAGGCATGCTAATAAACAATTAAACAATAGTGAGAATTGGTCCTTGGTGTTTTTCACCATAAATTATACGGTTAGTCATAGTTTTTAATTGCAAAAAAAAAAAACACTCACTGAATAGTATTTGTCATTAAACTTACAAATAACATAAAATTACATATATTTAATTACTTATAAAAAAAAATTGTTAACATTTTCACCGTACTGTATAAGGTAATTTACATTTAGGAAATATTTAGGAAATAAAACAAGTTGTAAATATTATTATTATTTTGCAAGAATTATAACACTATTTCAGTTTTCTGTTTCAAAATGTAATGTTTAATTCAATTTTTAATTCAAAGAAACTTGCTGATTCTTTGTAATTGTTTGTGAATTTTACTAAGAATTGCTTAAAGAAAATTGTTTCCTTGTACAGTTTACCAATTAGATATATTTCAGTAATGCAGTTAAAATGGACATTTATGTGGCAATGCATTGCAACACTAAAAGGACACTTTCAGATAATTGTTCTGAAATGACACATTTTACTTTTAAACACAAATAAGAAGCCTTTTTTAAACCCTTCAACCCAGTGCCTGCTATTGTAAGTGAATTGCAAACAAGGTTTTTGTTTTTTTCACCCACCAAGAGACAAGTCAATGAGTTGTCTGTGATAATCAACAGCGTGACACAGATGCAATCAAAAGAGCTTAACTTGAATGGTACCCAGAACATTTCTTTAATATATGAAAGGAATTATACACTATGGAACACAGCAATAGAAGCTTGTTGGAACTATTAAACAAAGTGACAAACTAGTAAGCTGAAACCCTTAGTGGTATCGATTGCTATTGAAGGAGGCTGTCTGACCTTTGAATGACCTTGGGCTTGTGGAAATGTGTTCATTACTTTGCACCACAAACTGATCTTTGTCATTACTGTCTACTGATAGTGTTCTCCACAACTGCATCTCTAGCATCTTTTTCCCTTTGGAATGTTGTAATGGTGAATCATGAACTTCAGTTTGAGCATTACACTGATAAAGATCTGGATTTTCCTCCTTTGTTTGTCATGAATCTTTGCTGTAAGGATTGCTAGTAATCTCTTTCTCATCTGTGGGGAAATATGGAAGAGATTTTTACTGTATGTGCCTATAGACTTTGCCAGAACAATATCTGCAATGTTATTTAATATTTATTATTACCTGACCTTCAAATTTGACATGCTTTTATAAGTAAATGACTTCCTGCGTTTAGTTACTCCACAATGGCTTTGAGTGGCACTTTTTTCCCCCAGTGATTTTAAACTTTTAATGAGAGTTTTATTTAATAATCTCAGGCACAGTTATACGACCTTAATATCAGAAATCGAAAACATACTCATTATAGAAAATGTGTATTTGAGTCATTCAAGTCAGCATGCTTTTTATTTATTTATACTTATATTTTTTTAATAATACATTATATAATTTACATGTATAAATTTATATATCAAGTTATAGTTTCTATAATTTGCATTTAAAAAATACTTTTAATAATACATTATTTAAATGAAATATTTAATTGAGTGTAACATCACTGACCCATAAACTCATACTGTCAGTATGTTGTCTATGATCGTGTGTGTTTGTGTGAATGTGGGTGCCCTCGCTCCTGCCTCGCATCCATATGTGTGTCTATTTATTTACAAAAGCTGGAATGTGTGCACGTGCATATGTGTGTGGGTGAATCTGCACATACTCATGCCCGAGTGAGAAACACAGTGTGTATTGCTCAGCTCATTATGTTTCATAGTTCAGTCAATTTTGATGAATAGAGGAGTGTTCCCTCTGTCAGGACCTGCCACATCGGTCACGCTGAGAGCCATCTGTGCGATTGGGCTTCGCTCTCATGCATACTACATCTCATGTATTATTTACTTTTAAGGTTCTAATGTAACTATTGTAATATACATAAACAAAATTTCACACTGGCAGGATAAAACAATGCCAGTTATGAAACAAAAAATCATGTAAATGGTTCCCTTTTTTATTAGTAGTAATAATAATAATTTTATTATCAAAATAATGTTGTCTCCAATGTCTACTTATAAACTGGCTTAAACATGATCATAACATTATCTATATACATTATCAGGATGACAAAAAATGGCTTCAACACATAATGGTATCATTAAATAATATTTACAGTATTTACTCCACTGTCTACTTACTGTATAATATTAAATTAAAATATGATCATATGTATTGTCAATATCTAGCCTATGTGTTATGAAAAGAAAAATAATCAAATGGCATCATTAAATAACATAAATATTATATGGGTTATTATTATTATCAATATGATTACTATGTTGTTGTTGTCTTTGCTGTTAAAATAATATTATTTGTCAATATTACTTATAATATTAACTGGGCTATATTATGATCATAACATAGTGCCTTGGTCTATATAACAAAAAATAATCAAATGGCATAATTAAATAATATATAAAACATTTGAGGGTTTGTTGTAATTTATTTATTTGCTATTATTATTATTGGTAATAAATATTTTGTTAGTCATTACATCTACTGGAATTTTAACGATTTACTAAGGCATATAATCATAATATATCGGCCATATTCCCTATAATGAAAATAACTATTTTGACATATAAATTGTAACATAGTATTAGTCACTGAGTGAGATATTGGTCATACCAACCCAACCCTATGACCTCTTTAAATCACAGCATTGTGCAATATTGAAATGTACAGTTTTGCACAAATAGATTACATTAAACTTCCTCTTGTTTTGAGTAAAATTGTTCCTTATAGACTCCTTATTGTTCCTTATAGGTTAGGCAAGTATCTCTCTTTAGAGGTTGTCTCTGTATTGTTACCTTTGCTTTTTATCTGTATAGTATATCCTGCTGGATTCCTGCACTGCAGAATGCACATTTTGTAGTGATGTTATCATCTACATATTTTTAGCAAAGTCTGTGGGCAGAGAATCTGAATAGGCCAAAAGCCTTCGGAAGAACCTGGAAAAAAAATTAACACAACACTGCCTGCATTCTTCTAAGATAAGAGCTAATTCGTCTGCTAGATCGATTCAAAGCCAAGACTAAATGGATTTCGAGTGTGACAAATTGAATTGAGTAATTAAGATCAGAACGATTGATAGCTTTTAGAATTCTGACAATGAATGTGTTGCTCTCCTTAGTAATTCCTGATAGATTTAAAACAGACAAGAATTTGAAGTATTAAAAACAATAATCTGTGAAACCAAGACTCCACAGTTACCTCATCCTCCAACATTACCCTTAATTGTTCTAATGCCTCAAGCAAACCCGCTGCAGAAGAAATCCCTGACACCCAAAGCTCCAGAAAGTAAAGAACCTGCTGTGTACTGGGGCAGCCTGGTACAACTAGAGCTGTGTCATGCTTAGACTCCCTAACACTGTCTTCCTTAACACACACACACACACTTAAACACCCCTCAGTGCCTGGCACTGAACACACACAGGCAAACAACAGACCTGGTAACTCAGAGCAGGCCACCTCTGCAGCTGAACCAACTGCCTCCACATCTACACCACTGGAGAAAGCTTGCCGATTGCATTATAGAACACATTTAATGCAGTTATACATATTCAAGGAAAAATTAAGAGGTTGTGTAACAGTTGCATATCTAAAATCTACACTAACTGTAACACAATTTACAGAGGAAGAAGGCTTTCTGTTTCTCAAAATGAACCCCTAGTGCAATTAAAACAGCTCTCCAGAGAAGAACAAAGGGTAGGCTATTATCTGGCAGCCCATCTTGATACCACCCTTGAGGGAGAAATGTACCTTACTATGGAAGAGATGTAATCTTCATGTAATTGGTTTGTTGAAATGCTCACCTCTTAATCTATGTAAAATGAGGCATTCTGACAGAGGTGAGAATACTTGGTAATGGGATACTGAAATATGTCCATTACACACTAAAACTAATCTGAGATTCCTTTGTTTCATGTTATATCTATACTGTATAAGCAGTAACATATATATGCAGTGTGTATATATCCATACTGTATAAGTACTAACATATATATGCAGTGTGTATACATAAATGTACACACACACACACACACACACACACACACACATATATATATACACATATACATAAAGTGGTAGAAAAAAATAAATAGCAAATCTCAAATGTATCTGATTGTTTATATTATTGCAAAATGTTAAGTACATTATCGCCAAGCTCTTTATTAAAAGTTAAGTGGATGTATATAAAAAAAGTGTTTCAACTTAAAAAAGTAAGTGCCCTGTCTTAATTATATTTTTTTTGCTTCAACAAACAACAAATTACTAACGTAGTATAATATATACTGTATAGAAAATCACAACTGCTTGTTTGCTTGTATCATCACACAATGTAAGCTATATTATTGCCCAGCTCTAATCTGATGAATGTGACTGTGAAGATATTAAGATTAACATAAAAACATTAAAGTCATGACTGAATGAAACAGTGTGTATCATAAAGAGCACTATAGAATGAATTTTGAGTTGACTTAGTATATGTATATCCTATGCATATCTTGTATATTAACAGTATATATAAAATAAAAACAATGAACACAATATATCCATACATAAATACATATTCCTTAAATGGACAGCAATAGACTATTATAGAAAATCCTCTCTGCCAGGCAGCTGTATTAAATCAATGACATCATCACTCTGTTTGGTGCTGCAATACTGTCAAGTCCACATTGTTGCACATGCATTATTGGAAGTTACACATTGAATAGCCCCTTTGCTCCATGGTCTATCATTTGGATTATGTCACCCTGTACATAAACTACAGCCTGGAAACATTCTGGATGACACATTCATAAGTACCATAACTGTACAAATGATACATTAAAAAGAACAAGATGGTACTGTGAGCTAATTACCCATGGAAAATGCAGCTGAGCTCGGTATTAAAAATGAACCGCTCTCTAACACACACTTACATTATACACAGTGCACAGCATACACAGCCAAATACACATCTATAAATACATCCATGCACACATAAATCAAAGCACATCCCTGATAAATTAAGTTATCTCACACTTCTGAAGTGTTTGGGCCAAACATCATAATGACTATGTTTACATGCACATTATTTTGCTATTATGTTCATATTCTGGCATCCATAAAAGACATTTAGGCATGATTTTGCCATTTATCATGCTCCATAACAGTAACAAAAAAAAAAAAAAAAAAAAAAAACACAAGAGTGCATTAGAATATCAGCGTATTTTAATTTTTGCGCAAGTAAATGCAGCCAATGGCCTTTTTTACATGCACATCATCTTCAATAGACTGAAATTTCACATCTATCTTTATTTAACCTTATTATTGATAATGGCAATCAGGTTAATGCACTTCCTTGATGCTTACGTAACCAGAATATACAACCCAATTCTGATTAATGCTGTCATATTATTGAGCACGTAAACGCAGTCATTGAAGCTGTGTAATAATATATACACAGATGATGTCAATTTCTGGGCAATGGGCCTAGAAGTTAATGTCACTGTATAAACATTATAGCTGGTTACGTTTTCCCCTCAGTTACCATAATCAAAATCTTAAATAAAAACATAAACAAGCTTTAAGCTTTCATCCTCCCTCTGAATAAAAAATAAATATGTTCATTTAAAAAGCCCGTTGAACTGCTTTTCAAGCGCTGAACTTACCATTGGCATTTTTCCCACATGTGAGGTGCTGATAGGGCAAAAGGAGGCCGTACAACTCTGAATCATTGCTCAGAGCCTGCTCAAAGGATTCCAGTGTGAATTTGGGGATCCCGTTATCCTTTTCCACCACCGAGCTATTCAACACCCGGGTGAAGACCTCTCGGAAGAGGCTCTCCATACAGGCGGTCAGGTATATGGCCGCATGCTCGTGGATGCGCGCCGCGACCCTGCTGTCCACCATCCACCTGAAGAACCTCCCCACGGAGAAGACCAAGCCGCATCTCTCCGATTTCCCCCGGCTGAATTTATCCTCGGTGCTCATGTTGTACATGGACAGCGCGCTGAGCGCCGCGGCGATGCAGTTGACCGAGACGGTCCACGATAAGATCATCTTGATGGCACTTTGGACTTCGTATTTGGTACATTTGCCGTAGCGCAAACTCAGCCGCTGCGTTTCCCTGGCGATCCTCACCAGCGCGCGGCTCACGAGCGTGGAGAGGCGCGCTAGCAGATCCGCGGACACGGTGCCGAACCTCAACTCTTCCTCCTTGTTGAGCGCGTTCTCCACCTCCCCGAGGCTCCAGGGCACATCCTCAAGCTCGGGAAGTTTCGCACAGTGTCCGGAACACTCCAGGGTCTCGCCGTCTTCAGCCAGGACGGTGTTGACGGTGTCTAGGCTGTTATGTCGACTGCGCATGGAGTCGGTCAGATGCCAGCAGTGCCCTCCATGCGCATAGGGGATGTGCGCCTCGGAGCAGCACAGAGACAAGCTGGATGACCTGAAGGAGTCCGCGGCTCCACCGTAACCCGAATCCAGCGTCAAATCCTCCAGGGTCCTCACCACGGATTTACCACTTTTTGCCATAACTGCACTTCATATTGTCCACAAGGCTGAAAGCAAGGGGAAACGTTCCTTTGCAAACAAAAGCCACTGTTTGGCTGCTTTATTCTGTTCACAATGTTACTAAAAAGGCACAGACGAGTTCCCAAATTGTTGCGTTCACTGTTGAAAATGCGCCCCCAACTTTGAAGGAGCAGTGGTGTTGTTATGGCACACACTAGTGTGTTTGAAGGCTGCGAAGCATCAGTTGGAGGAGGAGCCACATACAGTACTGAATCCAATTAGCTGACGGGACCATTGCTGCTTACATTTGGTTTTGAATTCGCACGGTGCTGCATGATGCTTCTGTGCACTTCTGTTCAGCTGGAGATCCCCTCTAAAAGGTTATGAAGAAATCTTAGAAGAAAAGAAAAGTCCCATTTTGACTCCAACTTTAGACTATATAAAGTATTATGCAAAGTCATTTTAATGAAAACAAGGTCTAGATCTAAATAATTTATTTGTGTTATGATCGTTAAAGGTCACAATAGATAGAAAGACGGACAGACAGACAGACAGACAGATAGATAGATAGATAGATAGATATTTTGATCAGATTGCATCCCATTTAATAAGAATTCCATCAGTAATTAAACTGCAATTGGTCTCTGAAGTGAAAGCTGAGCTTTAGATCTAGTGGTCTTAAGTGACCAAATCAAACTAGATAGACTTTATACAACTAGTAGTCAGCATGCATGAAACTGCTCCAATCTAGTAGACCAAGCAGGGCAGCATGTTTGAGGACAAAAAGCAAGGGATCAAATGAACACCTGTCCTCTTCCCCATTCTCCCTTTCAGATGGGGCTCAGAGTAACAAGACTCCTGTTCATTAATAATGAAGAGTATGCATAATATATCAGTCATCTTGAATGGTTCTTGTGAACTTCACTCCCACAGTCTGAAAAGGTCATGTTTTCAATGTAAAACGAAGGATAGAAATGAGACACACAAATCACTTCCTAATTTTCTAATAGCTAGGACTAATGCAGTGAGTATATGACACAAAGTAAAAATAATAGACCTAACTCAAAATGACATCATGACATTTGTGTTTACAGACTTAAGAGATTGCAATAGCATAAATCAGTGACTGCAACATAAGAAAGAAAAACAAGATGCTTTTAGAGCTGAAATACACTAAATCACTTAAGTGTTTTTTTTAAAAAACCTGCTTTAATAAAGTGGGGGCCATATTTTACTCAACACTGACCTCTTTGGACAACACTACTCCAAAAACCTGTGGCTATAAGTGATACAGTTTCAAAGTTTTTTCTGCCAAGAGTATCCTGTTTTTTCTTAATGAAACGCCCTGAACCTCAGAGATTTGTTACAATTCTATTTTAAATATGATAATTATCTCTCATAATTATTCTATTAACAAGATTAAAAAACTATTTGAGATAAACTTGAATTTATCATTTTGTTGTGGTAGGCTGCCATCTAGTGTTCAACCAAAACAATCATCATTCAAACAACAATAATAATAGTCTGAACTGAGAAATCAGTGAGCGACATTACAGATGAATGACCTGAAATATGTCAATCATTTCATAAGGATGAAAGATATAGGTTATATCAGGTCGGTTGACTTTTAGATCTGTCCAGAGTAATTACCATGATTAACAACTAAATGACCATGCCATATCACCCTGGAGCCCAAGACCGGTTTCCCACTGAAGCTAAGCAGGGCTGAGCCTGGTCAGTACCTGGATGGGAGACCTCCTGAGAAAGCTAGGTTGCTGCTGGAAGAGGTGCTAGTGAGGCCAGCAGGGGGTGCTCACCCTGTGGTCTGTGTGGGTCCTAGCGCCCCAGTGTAGTGATGGGGACGCTATACTGTCAATGAGCACCGTCCTTTGGATGAGACGTTAAACCGAGGTCCTGACTCTCTGTGGTCATTAAAAATCCCAGGATGTCTTTCGAAAAGAGTAGAGGTGTGACCTCGGCATCCTGGCTAAATTCGCCCATTGGCCTCTGACCATCATGGCCTCCTAACAATCCCCATATCTGCTGATTGACTTCATCACTCCGTCTCCTCTCCACCAGTAAGCTGTGTGTGGTGGGCGTTCTGGCGCAATATGGCTGCCGTCGCATCATCCAGGTGGATGCTGCACACTGGTGGTGGATGAGGAGATACCCCCTGTCTATGTAAAGCGCTTTGAGTGCCTAGAAAAGCGCTATATAAATGTAAGGAATTATTATTATGCCTGATTTTAAATCAGCAGTAATGCAGTAGCAAGGAGGCTTGATCTTTAAATGATAAATCGCCTCATTTACTTTATTGTATGTTAATGTTCTCTGTATCTAAAGGAAAGCACAGACCTAATCAATAAAGCAATTATGTCTTGGATCAATGTAGTGGTTCCCTTTGTGATTTGCAATGTTTTCTCAACATAATAATCAGTATACTGATCTTTCATCAGTTAAGACTATTTATTGTCTCCACATACAAGATTTGCACCAAATAAACTATCAATATGGGTGTTAAGAAATGTAATATCAGACTTAAACGTGAAAATATATGTTATGCTACACTGATTAATCAAAGCGATCAAAATTTTAAGTTTACAATGCCTAGGAAAAAAAGACCGACAGTTGTGCCTGAAATTAATAAAGCACTGAAATTAATAAACCAAGGCTTCATAAACTTGTATAACATGTGACCACCCTGGTGTTTTTTACTGCCACTCTCTGTCTACAACACATTCCTGCCTTTATTACATAGTTGCCTCAATGTATGCCAGTATGGTTTCATTTATTTTACCCAAATCTATATAAAATAATATTATTGTAATTTTAGTTTGGACGGAAAAACAAAAACAGATATGTGTTATTGGACTTTTGACTCAAAATGTACTGCCCCCTCGTGACAAACTATCCTTAGTCATATATAGTAGCTTATTGTGTATTATATATAACAATTGCATAATTTATTATTAGATTGCTACTAGTTTACCATAAATTGAAGTGAACTTGTGGCCATAATATCTTATACAGTTTAAATTACGTGCTACCACTGGTGCACAAATATTTACCAAATACTCATCTGTTCCCTTGTACCCGGTTCATGTGCCTATCCGGGTACTCAAGCCTTGTCCAATCATAGTCGAGCAGTAACGGGCACCAAAAAAGCTTTTTCTATGTATTTATCTAAATGCGCTGTTATTTTAAGTAACCTTCACACTTCATGGTCAAAATAATGGAGAACATGCCATTAATTTCACGCAATCTACCATCAATCATCTGTGACGTTATCAGTGCTAAAAGTGCGGGTCAGCGCCATGGTCAGCGCGAGCACGCCGCAGAAACGTGATGGCTATTACGTCTGCCGTGCGGATCTGACCAATCGGCTGTGTAGTCGACTGTTGGCAGTCGGTTCCCGGGAGTCGGGATGAATTAAAATTGACATTGACGCCTGTACTGTCATGCGGATAGAGATTGATTGGTATTTTCTTTCTATCTTCCCGAGTCAATGTTGACTTTTGCGTGGTTTCTTTGTTTAGGTTTTCTTGTGCATGCATATATAACTTATATGTCTGTCAGTTTTACTCTTGGTGGTGCAGGTTTTTAACTCTTTGCTGAGATCCAGCTTCATCATGAGAAACGTTTTTTTTTTCTTGAGCAAGGCTGAAGAAGACTTATCCAGATCAGACTTTATAAGTTACCTGAATTGAGAAGTCCGGGTATGTCAAGTTTGGGAGTTGCTGGAGCATTCGTGACAGAGGTACATTAGGAATAATGGTGGTCAATACGATCCACTGGTTCCACGATAACCCATCTCTGCGGGACTCTATAGCAGGAGCCGATACTCTGGTTTACATACAGGGTTTGCAGGATCGTCCAACGTGGAAATCAGCAGATGGAGGTAAGTTACCTTTGGATCCGAGCACGTGTTTGCAGAGAACAGATGGAAGCAGACAGATCCTATAACACTCTACCTATCTGTTAAAGGTGCTGTAGGGAACTTTTGTAAAAAAATATTTTTTTACATATTTGTTAAACCTGTCATTATGTCCTGACAGTAGAATATGAGACAGATAATCTGTGAAAAAAATCAAGCTCCTCTGGCTCCTCCCAGTGGTCCTATTGCCATTTGCAGAAACTCCATCGCTCCCGGTAAAAAACAACCAATCAGAGCTGCGGTCCGTAACTTTGTTTGTGTTCAAAATGTAGAAAAATGTATATAATAAGCGAGTACACCATGAATCCATTTTCCAAACCGTGTTTTGGCTTGTCCTGAATCACTAGGGTGCACCTATAATAAGTGTTTATATTCGGACTATTTTAGATTGCTTCGGGGATACCGCGGCGGAGTAACCCAGTAGCTTTGTGATTCTTCATAGACATAAACAGAGAGAAGTAGTTCCGGCTACGATGTTCTTCCGCAAGACGCAAGCAGTTCTGTTTATTAACCGCTAGAGCGTCAAAAGTTCCCTACCGCAGCTTTAATAATAATAAGTATTTCAATAGTAACTAGTATGTTTTCACTTTCAATAGCTATTCATAGTGCGTATTTGTCATTACTTTTAAGTAATCCAGTAGTAACTAAACTAATATATTCCATGTTACTAGTAATTTAAGTGACAAGAATGTATTGAATTAGACACTTGTCATTTGCTACTAGTCATTTAGGGATAGTTAGTAAATAACTATTGTTTAATTTAACAAATTAGTAATATTTTAGCATTTAAATTCTATGTCAATATGGTTTAGATAATAACTGTTCAGACTAGTATGTATTCCAGTTGTTGTTGGTACCTTTACTAGTACTACTTGTAAGTAGTCATCGGGTACTAGTATTGTCCAAAAGATATTAGACTGAGCACTAGCAAAACTGGAATAGTGACAAAAGTTGCTAGTATAGTTTTTTTGTGTAATCTGAAAATGTACCAGCAAAAACTGGAATACATACTAGTGAAGTAAATAACCATAGACCAACATAAAATTCAGTAGCATAAGTGTAAAGTTTGTTGCCAGTAAGAATGGAAATAATTATCTGGGGCCAATATTTCTATTGTGTATTCGGGTAGCCCTAGCAATTTTCTAGTAACTATTACATTCATACTCTACAAATCAATACTAATATTTCTTGAACACTAGTCTCTCGCTCTCTACACACAGACAAAGTGACTAGACAATAGTATCTGTTTTTAATTTCATTAGCACACACACACTTATGTGACTTAAAAGCTGAAGATCTGAATGGTTCACAGTTTGAATATAAATAGCTCAGTATGTAGCAGAGTTTCTGTAAGCTGTGCTGTGTAATGAGAAAGTTTGTGTTTATAGTAAGAAAAAAGCTTTACATTGCTAATTTGTATATTTATATGCCATGAGGAGCCTTTTCTTATGTAGATATCTTAAAGACCATTTAATTAAGCTTAATTTGTGATTGTTTTACCATTTTGTAAGGACCTGTACACAATACCAAAAGAGTAAATACAAAGTAACTGCCATTCTTTTTGCCTGCTGTTAGTGCTGGGGGGCTAACAGCAGACACTTATACACTTTATAAGAGTGTACTATGTGGTGGGATATCCTTGTGAGATGCTTGAGCAGTCACCCTCAAAGCAGAGTGGTGATGTAACATACAGCTCGTCCACCTCTCCTCTCCCCGTCGGTGCAGGATGTGAGGAAGTAGGTCAGTGTGTTAGTAAATGCTATTACCTCATTCCCCTTTCAGCACTGACCTACTTGTCCACCTCCTTCAAACAGCCTCTCGCCTACGGTATGCCACCTCTTCTCTTAATGGTTGCTAAACAGTAACTGAAATTACAACCCACGCAAAGGCTTCTTTTGAGAGGTCACATCATGTATAATTTGTCCCCTGAATTGACCTCCAATAAATTTGTTCTTTTGTATTAGGTCTTTGTGACAAATACACCCCGACTGATATCTTGGTTATGTTTGCACAGCCTATTTGTACAGTACAGCTCGACAGGAAGTCTTTACAGTGAAAGTCAGCTCAGAAACTGAATATGAAATGACTAAAATGCCAAAAAATACTTATTGTGTCTATGCAGAAGCACAATTTTATTTTAAATGATAAATATGGGACTATTTAATCTGACACTATAAATAATTAATAATAAAATCTAGCCTACACCATAATACAGTAAACATAGTAATATTGTAAAATCGTTTTTTTAACTTACAATAACGTTTCTATTTGATTATATTTTTAAATGTGATTTATTTTTGTGAATATTCAACAGCTATTACTTCTGTCTTCAGTGTCATGAAAAATGAAAACAGTTTTGCTCTTTAATATTTGTTGAAACTTTTTGTGTATACTGTATATAATTACACATTTTTTATGGAATTTTTCCATTAACCATTAGCAAAGCCTAATTTCCAGCAGTCATTACTCCAGTCATGCAGTCTCACAATCCTTCAGAAATCATTCTAGTATGCTGTTTTTCTGCTCATTTAACAATTTTATTGTTATCAATGTTGAAAATGGCTGCTTAATGTTTTTCTAACAAACTCAAATGTGTACTTTTCTTTTATGTACATGATTCAGGAGTTCCCATAAATTAAATAAAGTTTTGAAAATACATTTTGGGTTTGATGCCTTTGAATGTTGTTGTGGACAATGAGTTTGAGTTTCATTCTTCACAAAAAGATTATATTATTAATAATGCTGGAGACCAAATCATTGCCGTTAGCCATCGAATTGTACAGTATTTTGTATTAATTAATATATTTATTTTTTCTGTACTATGGAAATCAGTGGCTACCACAAACATTTCTTAGAATATAATCTGGTTTCATATATATATATATTAAGAAATAGTATGTGTTCCAACCCATGTAATGCAGAGTATAACCAACGTGTTTTTCCATACCATTTATCTGTTAGTGCCCTCTGCTGGACAAGTCACAAAAATCTCTCCATTTCCTGCAAGAGATTAAAATGAACAACTATGTCTATCTAAAACTATCTTACTGTAGATAATTTATAAAAATTTGGTTAATTATTCTTTTAATTATAGGTTTTTGCTGCAATGTTTGAGGACTTGGACAACAGCCTTTTCAAGCCTTTTCAAGGTTAATGAACAAAACGCTGCTCAACAGTTTTGTGTAAACTCTCTGACATTACATGCTGTTCTGTGTCTGCCCCTTATTTGACTCTCCATCTCTTTTTATTTTAATTTTTTTCTCCCTAGGAGTGGAAAGTCACTCGACTGTCATTTGAGTACGACTCCAAGCCTAGGGAAAGATCGTGATGCAGCCATTAAGAAGCTGGCCACTGAGGCAGGGGTGGAAGTCTTCGTCAGGATCTCCCACACACTTTATGATCTGGACAAGTGAGTGTATCTGTAATCATTGCCATATGCCCATATGACTCCCACGTAGCTGCCAGCAGTCCTGTAGGAAGCTGCTGCCCATCATGCTTGATAGTTAACTCTTTGCTGAGAAATGGTATTTAAAATACTACATATTGTAATACTCAAAAAATTGTGCGATTGCATGATATACATTTTTGATCACCAGTACACTGAACCGAGAACCGTTTCTGTCGGACGCGTCTGATTTGAGAACCGAGGAGCTGATGATACTGCGCATGCATGATTCGCCGTGAAGCAGACTGACACACAGAGCGTCTGAACCGAACTGATTCTTTTGGTTACTGATTCTGAACTGATTCTGTGCTAATGTTATGATCTCTGTCATAAAAGCCTGCTTCAAATAAAAGCCTGTTACCTTCTGCAGTTCAGGTAAATAAAGGCCCCGGCTTTTATTTGAGGAATTACGGTATTTTCAATTTTTTTAATAAACTATGCTGATAAATATTGTATATATAGTTTAATACAAAAATCTGAAAATAAATGAAGTTATTATAATAATATGAATAGTATGATCATTTATTGCATTTAATTATTTCTTTATATTTTTTCATTTTGCTTTTTGTAATATAATGAAGCATACAAATATGAAAACAATACAATTTCTTATCACCTTAAATGAAAAATTCTAATTGCATAAAATAAGAAAATAATTGCTTAAGTCATGGCCCTACTGGCCAGCCCCACAGGCGTCAGCCCTTACCTCCGGTTTGGCTGCTAAACTCACAGATCTCTACAGAAAGGTAAAGAGAACAGCACTGTCTTACTCTGACATTTAAGGTACTGTTCATCATATTGATAACTGATCATAAAATAAATGTTATTCTCTTGTCTTTTCAATCACAGGTCAAGAAAAACAGTGTCCCACCAATGTCCCTCTACGGTCAGCTGCTCTGGCGTGAGTTCTTCTACACCGCAGCCACTAACAACCCACAAAATGGAGTTCAATCCCATCTGCGTGCAGATCCCATGGGACAGGAACCCCGAAGCTCTGGCAAAGTGGGCAGAGGGCCGGCCTGGTTTCCCGTGGATTGATGCCATAATGACCCAGTTGAGGCAGGAGGGGTGGATCCACCATCTGGCCAGGCATGCTGTTGCTTGCTTTCTCACACATGGAGACCTGTGGATCAGCTGGGAAGAGGGCATGAAGGTACTGCAATACTGGATTTCAGTAAAGATCTGTTGTGGTTGCATTAGGATCTATACTGACACTGTTTGTTTTGTTTTTTGAAGGTGTTTGAGGAGATGCTGCTTGATGCAGACTGGAGCGTCAATGCTGGAAGCTGGCTTTCATGCAGCTCATTCACTGTTACTGTCCGGTTGGCTTTGGTCGACATACTGACCCTAATGGAGACTATATAAGGTACCAATCTTGACCCTTACTTGCATTCACTAATATTCGGTTTCCTATAATTGACCAGTTTGGTTCAGTTTTGGGACTAATGTCTTAGAAAGCTGATTTATCATTATTATTATTACAGACCCTATTTGCCGATATTGAGGGGCTTCTCTGCCAAATTCATCTATGACTCTTGGAATGCCCCAGAAAATGTTCAGAAGATTGCAAAGTGCATAATTGGAGTGCGAGAATAAACATTGAGCGATTGAAGCAGATTTACCAGCAGCTGTCCTGCTACCGGGGCCTTGGTAAGAAAAATGCATTTGAAAATCTAGTTGAACTTTTATTTATTTCTATCATTTATTGATTTGTTCAATTAGATGCAGGTGTTTTGCTGTACGATCTTTGGGTTTAATGGGTTTTCTCATAATGCTTTTCAGGGCTCCTTGCAACTGTTCCATCCAATACAACCAACAATAGAGATGGTAATGGAGCTGGTCCTTCCTCAGGAGACAACACACAGGAGAGCACTCACATTGCATGTATACTTGTGTTAAAATATTTATATTTAGATTTTACCAGTGCACCTATTACCAGCAAGTTTTCAACTAGAGTTCTCACCATTTCCAGTGTCACGTGATCTGCTGACAAACTATGAAACAGGCCTTAGGCTGCTTTCATAAGATGTTTTTCTTTCTAATCTAGGTTACTCGGGTAGTGGTATGGTTGGACAAGCTCAAAAACAGTCACAGAGAGGTGAGTTCTGTCCAAACCAATTTAGAAGACTCTTAACAGATTCTGAACTCAAGCTGTATTGACCTAGCCTGACTACGTCAGACTTCCTACTTCTGCTCAATTTCATTTCGCTTCTGTACTCAGTCTGATACAGCGTCAGAGCTTTCTGTTTGCCACCAGTCTGGAAACAGCCGGGCCAATCAACGAACAGAGGGCGGGCTGAGAGCCGTGACGTAGATGCTAATCGCCGAGTTTTACATTGTAGGTTAGAGAAATCGAAAACCGAAACGACCGCGGAAATGGGAAACGAGACACGGGATGCAATTCGCTCTGTTATGGAGAACATTCAACTCTTTTTCAAACTGAAGCCAGAACAAGAACAGTGTTTAACAACAGGTTTACAGTGGAAGTTCAATCATAGATTTGAGTTCGATGCATGATGTCTGTGCTTCGATGCGGCTGTACAGGCGCATAACATACGTCATAACTAAACGTATCTGATTGGCTTACGGGTAACCAATGATTTTAAACTTCAGACAAGCGCCCCCTAGCGAGAGAGAAAACACTTCTCTATTATGCCATTCCAGACTCTGTCTACGAAGCAAAGTGAAGTAGCAGAGTCTGGTATTACCAGGCTAGTATTGACCCACAAAGCAGTTTAATGTTTCAGTGTGGCCTAAAATGTTTTGATTTAACTGAACAACACTTCTTTGACAGACTAGTTTAAACACATCTGATCTTGCATTAAAAAGAAGGGTTTACCTTATGTTCTAGACAGATACTTCTAGAAAGTTACCATGTATAATCATATTTGAATTAGAAATCTTTTGTAAAATTAAAAATGTCTTTACTGTAACTTTTGATCAGTATAATGTGTCCTCTGCTCAATAAAAGCATTAATTAACCCAATCTTTTGAACGGTAGTGTTTGTTTTTCATGCCACTTCAACAATAATGTTACAATAAAAAATAGAACGTATAGCCTTGCACACTGTTTTTGTGTTCAGGGAGAGGGATAGGGATAGGTACTTTGAAATGACATACTGAAGACAGAGCTTCAGACAATGAATCGAAGATTAAAAGGCATGACAGTATCTAACGGTCTCGGAAGCAAGGATTTACACACACTCCTCCTCAGACTAGTGTTTGGACCTGTCCTGAACCCTAGCACAAAGGACAATGTCTTTGCATGCCATATCTATTCCTCAATTCTTAACTTTGCCTTAAGGTCATTCTGCTTGTAGAGCTTGAGTTAGCTTTGAGGTCAAACGTTTGGTGGCCCAGGAAACTGTAAACTAAGACGTAAAGCATTTAAGATGTCTACATCCAAGCTCTATGTTTGTGAATTTTTATAATGGAGTAACTATGATTATAATGGAGTAACTATGATTGAGACCTGTGGCTCTTCAGTGTATTAGTTTCAAGTCATTTACAGGGAAACAAAGCCTAATATGTATATAAGTGTATACTGTAAGTTATTCAGTCTACAAACCATTGTAAATAACTTTTTTTTCTTTCTTATTTACAGACTTGCTGTTTTTATATGAAAGACAACACCTTTTTTGAATGTTGTAATATCTTTATAAATCATGATTAAAACATGATAGACCTGTTGAAGTGATTATGAGATAATTCAAAGCCTGTTCTTAAGTATTGTTTGTTTTTATTATTTATTATTTTTATTTATTTTTATTATTTATTATTTATTATTTATTATTTTTTATTTATATAGTGTTGGCTGTTAACAGACCACATGCAATCTGTTTTAACACGATCAGATTAGCTATTATTATGTTTGTATGATTTGAACAAAGATTGATTGTAAGATATATTTATTTAAATACATTTGAGTATTTTTTTACTGTAGTGACAAAACTTAATTTTCAGATTCTGTTTTTATCTAACATGCAATGCGACACAATTTAGCGCTCCGTGTGTTGCTAATAAACGTGTATTTCAAATGTTACTTTTTTTATTTATCTGCTTCTTTAACCTGTAGGCACCATTGGTTACAGAAGGCCACGCCCATTGGATGTCACATGGTCAGCCATGCTGATGTTTTAATGCTCCATATTCTAACGGGTTGAGTTCGAGAAGGATGCCAACACCTCATCCTAAATCTAATAGATGGCTGTAGTTTGTGACATAAACCAGATAAGTTGCTCTTATCGAAAATCGTAATTAATGAACATCGGGAGGGAGGAGATGCGTAAACCAATCCGGCTCATCGCGGCGGCCTGCAGTGACATGGGCATAGGAAAGAACGGACAGCTTCCCTGGAGTCTTCCGTAAGACAAGCATCATCCAGTCTAGTGATTTCATCCAGCTGGAATCGCTGTTTTATAAGCTATGTTAGATATGAATTAATAATTTGAATCATTAATAAACTGATCTAATGAGCGTCGCGACTTGACGAATATTTAATCTTTTATTGACATCAAGGCACAAATTCAATGTTATAGAAAAGATCATAAAATGGAAAGCAGCCTAAAAACATCAAATCGGTGATTTGTCTGTCTGTGCGATGTCGGAGGTCTTGAACTTAAAATCCATGGTTGCCTAAAAGACAAGTTAGAAGTTATTGTAAGATTGCATTTCATTAAATTAAAACGTTCGTGCGTGTTTATAAAAAGTTAAAATAACTGCTCATACATTTTGATCTTTTTATTTTAAAAGTTTGAATGTTTTTATTTTAAGCTTACCTTTTCAATTTGAAAATTTTCTTAACTTTCTCTCTCTCTATCTGTGTCCTATTCGTGGAACATGTCACTGACCTTTAGAACTCAAACTGAATGACTGAATGTCAGCAGTTTTTTGAATTAGAGAGATTAGAGAACTTTGAGCCCCTCAGAGCTGCCTCATTTGAGATAGGCCTAATAGATAAAAAAAAAAAAACGTGCTGACAGGTAGCACAGGGATCGTAGGCTACTGGGAATTTCTGTATCTTTATGGTATAGAATATTATGTTTGTATGAGCCTTTCACCCGTATTAAATAAGATCAGTGCATGCAGTATGATGGAGGATATCCTTGCTTCAACTCTGATTTTGGTTCACAGCCCTGCTTTTTTATATGCTATAAACACATCAAAGATATTTGTCATGCAGCTCAAATTGCATTTTTCACACTATGTAGTTATCAAAGCTGAATTAATGTGTTTCAAATGGCGCACCATACAGTATGTCTAATTTGCTCATGTTGTTTACAGAAAAGAATTTCAGTTCTTTTTGGATACAATTACAGCTGTGTCAGCGCCTGGTAAGTGGCTTTATATTTTGTGTGTAGTTTGATTTTCTATATGTAATTTTAAAAGTATGACGAAATTATAACAATTATAATATATATGTGTGTAACTTGTAACTTATAGTCAGGTGCGACTTGTTTATCAAAATTAATTTGACATGAACTGAGAGAAATGAACCAATAGAAAACATTACCGTCTACAGCCGCGAGAGGGCGCTCTATGCTGCTCAGTGCTTCTGTAGTCCAAGTAACTGAGCAGTGTAGAGCGCCCTCTCGCGGCTGTAGACGGCAATGTTTTCTCTTGGTTCTTGGTTCTAAGTAAATGCGATTTATAGTCCAGTGCGACTTATATGATTTTTTCCTCATCATTACGTATTTTTGGACTGATGCGACTTATACTCAGGTGCGACTTATAGTCCAAAAACTACGATGATATATATATATATAATTTTTTTTTTTTTTTCTGGTGCACATCAGGAAAAAAGAATCTGCTTGTATGGGGCCGAATCTCCTGGATCTCCTGTCCTGAAACAGTCTTCCCTTTGGCCAACTGCTTAAATTTGGTATTGAGCAGGAAGTTGAGGTAAGCATATTCATTTATAAACATTTTTATGCATGTGTATTCAAAATTTTAAGGTCAGTAAGACTTTTTTTATGAAATCTATACTTTTATTCAGCAAGGATGCATAAAACTGTTCAAAAGTGACAGTTTTGACATTTATATGTTATAAAAGATTTATATTTCAAATAAATGTTGTATGTTTTAAAACTTTATATTCATCAAATATATATTTTTTTAATGTATCACAGATTCCAGAAGAAAAAAAATTAAGCAGCTCAAGAATTTTCAACGTTGATAATAAATCATTAAGAAGCAAATCAGCATATTAAAATGATTCATGAGGCATCATTTGACACTGAAGACTGGTGGAATTGCCATCACAGGAAGAAATTATGTAAAAAAAAGAATGTATTTATTTACCATATTCTGTATTACTTCAGTGCAGTGCCTCTACGTGCCCACTATCTGTGTAAGGATTTCGGGTCAGTAATTGACCTGGCTTCTGAGCCTCCTTTATGTCACATTGTGGAGACCATCTGGGTTTTAGGAGGTCCAAAGGTATATAAGGTGAGAAGCCTGATTTATGCAACATGTATAATATAATATATAATATGCTTATTAATATAGTAATTTGATTTACATTGCAACTGTGCTATTTAGGAAAGTCTTGAGCATCCATGGTGTGATCTCATCTATCTCACCGACATCATGGCCGATTTTGACTGCAATGTCTTTTTCCCAAAATTTGACCGCAATGTTTTCAGAAAGCAAAAGGGGTAGGATTATCCTCTCATTTATTTTTGGAGTAAGAAAGATAATAAGGTAACAGTTTACAGTAAGGTCCTATTTGTTAACATTAGTTAATGCATCATCTAACATAACAATGAGCAATACATTTGTTACAGTAGGCCTATTTATTAATCTTTGTTAATGTTTGTTTATTGTTAGTTCATTTAAGCTCAGGTCCAATTAAATTAAATGAACTTTTGATTTTAGTAATATAGAAAATGTTGAAATGAATTAAAAATTAAAAGCATTTATTAATCTTAGTTTGTGTTAACTTATGTAATTAACTAATGTTAACAAGTGGAAACGTATTGTAAAGTGTTACTGATAAGACTTTTATGCATCAAATGCATTGTAATTTGTCTTATTAATTGTTGATTTTCTTTATATAAGCTTTCCTGGAGTACCAGATGAAATTCATGAAGAAAATGGTATTAAATTTCAATTTCAAGTATTCAAGAAAGAATCTTAAAACTGAAGCCACGAGGAGACAAGACTGTCAAAAAATGATGAAAACTAGAATCGTTTTATGTTTACTTAGTCTGAAACTATGGAGCCCCTAAGGGGGCATGCAGTGTCGCGTGAACACCGAATTTGCCTCTTGCCTCTTGCCTCTGTGTGTGTGTGCACGCACTTTGTATGGGTTAAATGCAGAGCACGAATTCTGAGTATGGGCCATACTTGGCTGAATGTCACGTCACTTTTTTTGTTTTTTGTTTTCTTAAAGTGACCGCACCTAATTTACTATATGCTGTTGGTGTCATTAAAGGTAAAATGTATAAGATTGTTTTTATTAAAATATCAAAAACCACTAAAACAGTTTTATATATTTTGCTTACATGTTTTTTCTTTAATTGCTAATGCTTGGAAATTTTTCAACATTGATAGTTGTGTAAATATTGTCATACTATCAGTTATCTGAATTTTAGGTTGATTGTAATCCATTTCATACCTTTCTATCAAGTCAAACAGTATCAAGATGAATTTGTTCTGACACAGTTTAACTGAGTTCTTGTCATATTTTATTACCAATTTCTAAACTAAAGCAAATAAACTGTGAAAATGTGAGAAATGCTGAGGGTGTCTGAATACAGTTTGGTTTGACCGTGACAGTTTACAGTGAAGACTAAGCAGTGCTATTTGACATTTAATTATTTGTTTTCAGTACCTGGACACCTATAAATTTAAACTTTGTGTTAATAGCACAAATAAATAAATAGAACGAACATACAAATGAAACCATTTCAAACAGGGCCCACTGGTACAACCTGACATAATTTTATTGGTTGTAATAGTTATCAGCAATCTAACAATATTGTACAGAAGAACACTTTATCTCAAAGGCTACCGTATATAACTGGTGGTAGGCTACTTCATCATCATCCAAATCATAAGTACGGTATTTCAAAGCAGCTAATTCTTGATATAAACCATATGAAGAGTATTTTCCTTATGGCAACTTTTTTATTACATAACAAATAACACCACACATGACCTGAAACAGCAGATGGACACAGACATTGTGACATGCTGACCGTGATGAGCACCACTTCTTTCACAAGTACACATGCAACAGGTTGTGACCACAGATGAGTAACAGATCTACTGTTACTCATCTCACTGTCACCATGGTGACACGATCAGAGCAGATCAGGGGGATGGGACACAGTAGGAGTGCCTTTAGTTATAGTTTTTGTTATGCATGCTTTGTTGGCAGTGTATTTAACTTCGCAGATTTGTGATATCATCCTATACACTTTTTTGTGAAATTAAATCTATACTGCTATAATAAAGTTAATTTAGTGTGCAGGAACCTATTGACCACATTTAATGGGATATTATTTTTTGTATATATTTGAGTAAATGTTCAGTGAACATTGTGATAGTGAATGGCTTTCCCCACTAGATGGAGCCGGCAGCTAGGAAGTCTATTACTGTTCTTTCCGAACATGAGTTTAGCCCACCCATGATTGCACACAAGATCCTCCAAAAAAAATAATAAATGATAAAAATAATAAGCAGCACAAATGTTTTCAACATTGATAGTAATATTATGTGTGCGTGTGTGTGTGTGTGTTTGAGCACCAAATCAGCATATTTTAATAATTTCTGAAGGTTCATGTGACACTTAAAACTGGTCATGAAAAATGCTAAAATTAATTAAAAAGAAAGAAAACATGTTTTAAATACAAATAATATTTCACAATACTACTGTTTTAATGTTTTGATCAAATTATGCAAATTGGTGGTATTGCTAAATGGTTTTTAAATCTGTTTTGTCTAATGTTTAAAATTTCCACATTGACATCAATAAAAACCAACTCATGTTTGCATACAGCACATTGTGATTAGAAGATCATCTGAGAGAAGATCGCACAGAGGACAGCAGAGCGCTTCAACTTGACCTCAGACATGGAATATTTACCACCGTACTAAGTCCAGGGCAGGAAATTATAGACTTTAATTGCATGTTTCATCTATTTTCAGAGTTATGCCCCATAAAATCAATGTGTAATATTTGCTTATAATACCCACTGTCACATTTCAAATAAAATATCCTCGCTTAATAACCTTCGGGTATAACTCAAAATGTCATTTGCAGGATAAAGCAGCCATCCGGTTGGAGCCATACACGAGGAGTGGACAAAGAGTGGAGAACAAAGAGAAAGGCAGAGGCGATAATTAAAGAGATATAGAAAAATCAGAGCAGCAATAAATATTAATGAAACCTACCCCAATAAAAAAGTTAAACTTTAAAGAAATCATAAAGTCAAGTGCGTAAACAGCAGATGCCATAAGGCAGTATGTAATGTAACTTCATTATAGATACCAGTGAAGATTTTAGTCTAATCATTTAAAAGCGTAAAATTATCTCAAAATGCTGTCCGGAGGGCAAAATATTGGGAAATGCTTGCAAATGAGATTCTGACAGCAACACTTGGGTAAACATTCATTGATCTGAATATTTATCTGCATAATGCATACCTCCGAGAGGTATTTCATATTGCTCATTATTAAAGACTTTGATGAGGAATTTCAAAAGCTACATAAATTTGTTGGCACAACACGTCAGTATGTGATGATACAACAACAAGAAATACATTTACAATGTAGTAAAGAGAGAGATGACATAAGACATTTTCTTTGAAAACAATATGAGTTGACAGTGTTGTATTTGGTAAGAATCACCTTCCACAACAGACACAAAGCATTCAATAATTTATACCTTTCAGCAAATTAATGATCAAAATAAAAGAATTCAAGCAGAAAAAAGACCAAATAAACTACTATAAATATACTTTTTATGTAGCACATACAATTTTAATTATAGAAGCCCATTTCTGCCATAAAATAATAATATAAAAGTAATTTTAAAAGTAAAAGGTAACTTTTAATTGTACAATTAAAATTTTTACTCAGAATTGTGAAATATAAATTCAATATTATTATATGTAATGTAAACATGGAGTTCTGAAAAAGAAAGTTCAAACTGTGAGATGTTTACTCAAAATTGTGAGAGAATTGAGTCATAATAAGTGTTATAAAATAAATCAGAATTATATTATAAACTTGCAATTCTGAGAGGAAAAATCTGAATCTGGAGGAAAAAAACTGCAAGAGAGGAGAGAATTGCAAGAGGTTAAATTGGTCATGAACTGAGAAACCAAAATTCCCTTGATCTTTTGACATGAGGTTATTGTACTTGCATGGGCTTCCTTTTGATCCCAACATTAGGAAAGAGTGGATGAACTTTATTTTTCCAGACCATTCCAGTAAGAACTCAGTCTTTTGTTCACTTCATTTTTACAATGGATTCATTTACAAACAAGGCACAATTCGATGTAGGATTTTCAGAATGATTGAAATTTAGAAGATGCTGTGGTGACTATATCACAAATACACGCAAGGCAATCATAGCATTGGGTGTTTCACTCGGAGTCTACAATCCAACAGGCCTATTCGAACAGAGCTTTCTGAAGAGGCGGTCAAAAATAGGACAGAATATAGCCTATTGCTTCTAAATTATGTTTTTGATAACTTAAGAAGTAGACCTCAGAGAACAGTACAAAATATAAACAGGGGCAGTTCATCACTCCTTTAACTCAAAAATTGTGAGATTCAAACTCTGAATTGCGAGAAAAAAATGTGCAACTCCGAGAAAAATAAAAGAAAGAAAAAGTGAGAATTGTGAGATGTTAATTAAAAGTTAGTATAGATGTAAACTCAGAATTGCAAGAACTAAAGTCAGAATTGACATTAAAAAGTTGCAGTTATTATATTTGTATTTTAATTCTATGTTGGAAACAGGCTTCCGTGCTTTATCTTCTGTTCGAAGTGGAGCTACTGGATTAGAAAGTGGCCTCTCTTGCCTAAGACGCAACTTCCCTTTAGCTCATCTCAAAGTCCTTCTTGGTGCCGTTGAGGACTTCCAGGCTACCTGAATGCACATAATAACCAAAAGAGTACAGTTTCTGAAAGTGATACTGAACTACCTGCTTTGTCGGTTCTTACACTGTTGGAGTCTCCACAATCTGCTCCATACTGACTCCAGCAGTAAGGAGGCATTTGAAGCGATGAGCTAGTATAGGCACAGAATAATATAACAAGACTTGACACTGAAGTACGATCTGCCTGAGCTCTTCTTCTGTGCATCCCAGGGTCTCCCAGGAGTAGATTTTCAGGGTTCAGCTCAGTAACAAATCCCTTCAGTTTGGAGAGCAGCTGCAAGAGCTCATCTCTGGTAAAGCCCACGTTGTGTAGGAACGCCAAGTTATCGTGTAAAGCGTCTGGAAGCTTTAGAAGCACGTAGGGATTCTGTGTAAACAGTTTCTGCAACCAGATCTTCATATTGTCCTGCTTCCCGACCAAGTCCAAATAGGTCTTCTGCAGGGTTTGAATCATCTGCTCATTTTGCTCGATGGGTCGGCTGAAGCTCTAAGGGGCGCTGGCCATGAGCTTGCTGATGATGCATTTGTTGAGATGTAACGTCTGTAAATAGGCGATGTTGGCTTTCAGGTTGTCGTGATCGGAGGACAAGGTGAAAAACGAGATGGGGTATTTTTCTATGATTCCTACTAGATCCTTCTGACTGGTGCATACTGACATCCACAGCTTTTTCTTCGCACACCATTTGATCTGGTTTGCAGAAGATGGCCCCAGGATGGAGTTCCAAAACACGGGCGATAATTGGCCTACTAGCCCCCATGTTCCTTAGCAGCATGGCAATCTGGCTCACGTACACTGGACTCTGGCGCAACACCCAACCCCTCAGCTTCCGGACTTCACTGATGTCTATGGACAAGTCATACAGGGCGTTTATGGCAACCGGGTTCTCTTCTTGAATGATCACAGAGCGGGGCCTCGTGAGAAACAAAGTAGTTGTTTGAGCCAGCTGGCAGTAGAGACACAGGGATGTCGTGACTAATCGCAACATGTTGGCACAATCTACAGGTCTGTGGGCGGGGCTGTTGGGTAACTGTTTGCACTGCACGCAAGTAACGTACCTGAAACATATCAGAAAATCTACTTAAAGTCTCAAAGTAAACTAAACACTTCCTCATTCTCATTTACTCATGCAAAGCTGATATCACATCAAGTCATACGAGTGAACACTACAGAGTGTGCACTCAAAAACTAAACTATCATAGACTAACATAGAATAAAGAATTGTCAGCAGAAATCGTGTAGCTGTATAATTGCTAACATCCTCAAAATGAAAATTCCACAGAAGAGCCATGTTATTTTACATCAACACCAAAGATAATTTACTTATGGTAACTAACTGTTAGATATTAGTTTTGGAGAAAAAGGCAAAATTACACAAGAGCAACTACGCACAGAAAAAGGTACAAACAGATTAGACAGTTTCTTTACATATTTATCATGAGATTGAAAATAAAAAATAAAAAACACAAACACACATTAGATACTTTGAGGAGCCAGGATATCCCAATAGTTAAATGTCCACCATGAAAAATATAATCTTTAGATTTTTTTTTCTTCAGTACATCAGTATTTAACGTTACATATAAACACATAAAATTTAATCTCAACAGAACATGAGGGAGTACATTCTCTCTTATGAAACATAAGTCATGACATCGAGGTAAAGAAACAAACAGCATGGTCTAAATGCGGCATGCATTTATTACTCATATAATATATTTGCTAAATATTCATAAGTAAACCTGATTAGATCTGCAGCTCTGGTTGTAAAGCCCATGCGGTCTGAGCACAACAGCGCCACCTTCAGTACAGGAAGAACACTGAAACCGGAAAATATAAAAACATTTAGATTTATAGAGATTGTTCATTTAGAGAATTTAGAGAATTTGCCACTAACCTAAACTACAAAATAGTCAGAACTGTCACTGATATAATATGAATGACGACCAACTATTTAACAGATAATACTATTTTAAGCTGCAGTCATTTGGAACTGTGTTTTCAAAACAGAAAAGTTGCTTAAAATGGCATCAGGGACTGTGAGTTCTAACAATCAGCACAGAGAGCAATTAGTTTAAACAGCAGTGGAGAGTGAGTCACAGTTGGAGCTTAATCACAATGCTGGATCATGCCTGCCTACTCAAACTGTTCACTCAGCCCACCCTTGAAGTCTCTACAATCTGGCGACTTACAAAGAGCTTTGCATTCAGACAGCCCCCACAGACTATCGAAGGCCCACAAGTTACAGTTTAAGAAAATGCATTTTTTTTATTAATTTTTTTGAAGACTATGACTTATTTAGAGATGTAAATCTTTAGTTTTTAACAAACCATACATGTTGCAGGCATACATATATATATTTACCACATGAAAAATGCTATAGAGCTTGGGAAACTATGTCACTGCGCATTGCATTCTGGGTAGTTGCGGCCATTTTTGGGGACACGCTTATCAGTAAAAGTGAAAGTGACATGACATACAGATCAAGTGTAAGATTACATATAAAGAAAAACTCAACAAGGAAGCAAAGATGCGGTATTTAGAAAAAAGTCAAGACAATCAATGAACTCAATCTGCACGAACACAAAGAGTGGTCGGATGATCTTAAAGAGCTGCCGCTCGTAACCTTCCCCAATGTGTTTTCTTACCTTGTTTGTGGTGTCAGAGCGTACACCTCTGATCAGTTTAAAAATGATAAATCTCTCGAGTCTCACCTGCAATTTACAAATGGATGGGTGCAGAACCTACAAATTTTCCGCGTCAACGAGCGAGTTACACTGCCCCTTTACTTTTTAATATGCGTTATTGTAAACTGTACAAATTAACCTCAGTGTGTTATGATGCACAAATAAATAGATACAGAATTGATCAATTTTGCCGTTTATTACTGTAACAGGTGGTATGCAATATGCATAACACTGATAATGCAGGAGATGTGGTTCTAAGTCTGTCAAATCGATTAATCACATCCAAAAAAAAGTTGTTTATATAACGTACATTTCTGTATATTTATATATATATAAATGCACATACATATGTGTGTATATATCAGACCAAAGGGACAATCCTTCTTTTCCTTCTTACTGCTGCTAACCAAGCTATGTGACGCCGCTTTGTTAACTCGGAGACCTGAGATCAAGGTGCGGTTTTCCAGCAGGAAAGCTGAAAAATCGCACTCCATTCAAATTATTATTCCATGCCGGTCATGAGTACGAGTATGGCAGTTAATTACACAACAAGGTTTTACCATTGTAACTTATTTTTTAGCTGTAGAGAGCAAACAAAACAGTCTATTATCAATCCAATACAATGCATACAGCAGCGTCCGTGTCCTAAAGTCCCAGAATGCATTACGTTGCTGACGTCATGTTCCCAGACTCTATAGTAATTTATAGTAAATACTATATTGTTTTATAAACATACTATAGTAAAGAACTTGAATTACAGTTTTTCTCGATTGCTAGCACACTATAACTGATTAATTTGGCCCAATTTTCCGAACCATACATACAGTTCTCGAAACAAAGACACGTTTCTGAAAACTTTCAACACTTTTCACCTGTTTGCACACACGGTCTAATTGGCTCAGTGTTTTATGCAAAACTCTACACAAAAACGCCATCATTTTGAAAAGCTTTAACCAAATTCTCATTCAGAAAACACAAACACACAACATAATTAACTCAAGCATCAAAAACAGCGCATATTTATCCATGTGTGAACATTCAGTAGCAAGACTGAAGACACAGAATGGTCAGAATCTCAGGATGATATGCACAGGAGCACAATGCAAAATTTTGTCAAATGAATCCTGATAGTCAGAAACAAAGAGGAATAGGAGGGGAAAATAAAAATGAAGTGGATGAGGTCAAATGTCATTTGTTCCTGATGAAATACAAAGCACTAGTTGACCTTGTTCTTCTGCATGGACTGACCATTAAAATTGAAGTTGGCCTACAGGCTGCTCTACAAGGCTTCAATACTGCTTACACATATGATATAACAGTATGTATATACAGTAGTAGCAGTACTTCAGATGAGAGAATTTCTATTATTACAGTAAATAGTACTGTAGTACACAATGCCACAATTTTCAGGGGCAGTAGCCCAAACCAAAATAAGGGGCACAAGGAAGGTGGGTTCTTGTTAATACTAATACAGTTGTTACAAATATTCAGTTAAAAGAGAAGACAGCACACTCTGTAATAATTAACTTTATTGTAAATGTTTTGATTAGAGTGGGCTCTCCCTCTCTCTGAGCCTGCTTCGGCCTTCATCTTCAATGGAAGTAGGGGAGAGTGGGGTAAGTTGAGCCAGTGGGTAAGTTGATCCACCCCCTGCATCTTGGCAACTGTACAATTTTAATGTCATGTGACCATGTATTTTGGAACTAGGCATCATTTCTGCCAGACTGTGAAAAGGAGAAATACATTAGGGAAATGGAAGGCACCATGGCCGTAGCCAGGGTTTGTAAATTTGTGTGGTCTGGGTGAGAATTGTGCTATAATAACCCCACTCATTATATACACTAAAAGAGACAGAAATGTAGATGTTTGTGGAAGATGTTTTCTCTGTTTTGGAGGAATGAGCATTGGTAAATGATATTATATTGCACCATTACATAGGTTAGGGCTATATAATTTTATCAGTTTTGTTTTTATTACTATTATTCACAATACATATAGGCCTATTTCTGTTATAGTTTCCATTAATAACCACTGAATGTTGTTGACACGAGTTTGTGAAAATGTAATACGAAATAGCATAGACATATGCTAACATACATAACATACTTGTTCTACAGATCTAAAGATAGCTAGTGTTATATGCTACTGTTTTGATAGAATTGATAACGTTTCTGACAGATACAATCTTTGAATTTGAAAACCTTTGCCTCACCGTATGTGGTATCCTGTCAGCAATAACATGTCTGTGGGCTCTTTTGATTACTATTACTTCTGGCAGTGTTACCAGATATTGCTATGAAAACCAATAAAAAGAAATAAATAAAAATATATTTCCACCTGTAGGCAGTAATGGGTAAAAAACTCTCTGTTTAGTCAGTTTTTAGGAAGGCTACAACTTTGGTGTTCAACAGATTGTTTCAAAGATGTAAACAATTAAATATTAAAATTTAAACTTCATTTGGTTGGTTTTATGTTGTTAAAGTTAACTTTAAGAAAAGAAAGTATGACTGTCTGTAAAAGGAAATTATTAAATTAGTTTTTTAAATTATTAGTTATCTGATTTGTTCAAATGGTCAAATTTTGCACCCAGATGGTGCATCTTATCCACTTACTCAATTCGGGTCAACTTACCCCAAACCCGGGGCAAACTGAGCCATGGGAACCCTTTTTTTTTTTTGGAAGAAGCCATACTTTTAGAACCCTTTGTCATAGATACATTCTGATCATTTAAAATGTTAGGAATACTTTCATTTGGATAGGCAAGAATAGGATAGACATTGTACTTCTGCTTAATTTTCCCTTATCTTGAGGACCACATAAGAAAAAAGTAGCTAAGTAGCACTCCCCTGTAAGTATTAGATATTTAATTTAATATTTTAAAGCATAAATCTATATTATATACTAATAAATAAACAACTTTTTTTTACTATTTATAGGCCTACTATTAATTTGGTTTTGATAAAATATGATGTGTTATAGATTGCTATTATCAGGATTAGTGAGTTACAACAACTTCTCTTGCTCTGGCGAGACATCAAATTTTGTCACGGCACCATGAACACGGCCTTTAACAAAAACTCAATTTAACATTGCACAGGCCTTTAGATTAGACTGACCACAAAAAATACATTAATGTCAAAAAATTTCTAGGAGTAGTTTTTCGCAGCGAAAAAACTTCCTGTTGCCAGCAGGTGGCGCTATGACTATAACTGAATATGGGCATGTAGATCTGTTAAGGGCAGAAGTCTTATCTAACATGTGAAGTTTGGGGCAGAGTGGACATTGTATGTCTGAGTTACAGCAACCTCCTTTTTCATGGCGAAACATCGAAAAAAAATGACTGACTTCCTGTTGGGATTTGGATTTCGTACCAAGAGACTTTTTTGTAGATATTGGTGTGTTACATGTGTGTACTGATTTTCGTACAAGTACGTGAAACGTAGCTCAAGATGCACTTCGTTGAAAATTTATAGGTGGCGCTGTCGAGCCATTTTGCCACACCCACCTTAGCAAACCATATCATACCTAATATTTTGCCAGTTCTGACGTGTTTGCCAAGTTTCATGACTTTTCGAGAAAGTTACAGAAAAAAAAGAATAATAATAAATGGAGCAGAAACAAGAGGGTCCTCACACCATCGTGCTTGGGCCCTAAATATATTCAATTGCAAGAATTAAAGTGTGACAGACTGCTAAAATATTCTATGATGATTTACCTGCTGGCTTGCTGGAGCTTTGTATTCATGTGTGCAATGTAGAACTGAATTTAACAGCCTCCCTTCACTCTCTGTCTTCTTTGTTTTGTTTAGGTTTTTTTTTTTTCACACAGAGTGGATTAGTGGAATCAGTGGAACTTTAGTGGAGCTGTAACAGACAGCTTTGAGCGGGAGTGATTGGGGATTGGTGAGAGGGGCACCTCTGCCAATGAGGGCAAGGGGCAGTGGCTCTAGCCAGCGGGCGACCCCCCCTGTTCACAGACTTGCAGTAGCCTACATGCTGTACACCCTCAAGCTCATTACTGTTGAATTGAATTTTGAAGTGTGTATTGTATTTATGCAGAACTGGGAGATGACTGTCGATGTGAGGCAGAGAAGTCTTTTGTCTCTGCTATAACAAATAAGGATTCTACCAATACTATAATGCAAATTGGCAGAGGATGCTAAATGAATGAATGAATTGAATGAATACACTGGTTTTTGTAACAGTGTTTTGAATTGATCTCAGTAGTGTTCTCTAGGCAGTGAACTAGTGTGTATTTTGCAAGTTTGCACAAGGTGATGTGTAGTTTTGAGATTGTGCTTATACTGTAGTTGTGAGCAAATGGTGAATTGTTTCATGAATTGTTAGCAATCGAGAAAAACTGCAATTTGTTGTGGTAATTCTGTAGTTGCTGTGCTAATATATCAACTATAGTAATATATAAACAAATATTTTTACCCAATACTGTACTAAGCTTTCTACAACTTTAGGGTATATAATACTAAAATACACTACAGTTTAATATGGTAAACACAAAAGTATACTACAGTTTGTATTACAGTTTATCAGTTCACATAGTTAATGTATGCTGTACACTATAGTATTTACTATATATATAAAGGTATAAGTATTTTTTTATGTCGGCGTATATATTATTATGTATTATGTAATGGATGTATGTGTGTGTGTGTGTGTGTGTGTGTGTGTGTGTTTGTGTGTGTGTGTGTGTTTGTGAGAGAGTGTGTGTGTGTGTGTGTATTCTAATATAAATTTAACTCAAATCAGTTACACTTTTCATCTGTGCTATTTAATTCATTACTTTGCCAGATATTGCAGTATGTTGTTGTAGTACAAGAGTGAACACTCATGTGAACAAATTTCCCTGTATGCAAACAATCAGGTTCCTGCAGAACATTGCTGAAATGGTTGACTGAAGCTGTAACTCTCTAAAAAAAATGTGCAGGTGTATTCTTTTTTCAGATTTACATCAGAATTAACTAACATAGACTATTTTTTTACATATTGCATTTTCTCTATTATGCTTCATTAACACGGTGGTTAAAATGTTGTGCTTAGTGTCACTTGAAATAAATACTCAGACACACACACAAGATACAGGAAGAGCATAAGAGAGAAAACTGCACCTTAGAAGCTGAAGAAAAAACCCTGCACCTAAGAAGGACAACATCACAATGTGGGTGGATCTTAATGCCAAACTTCAGAAACAGGTTACTCAAATTTCTGAGTATGTGGAAGGCAACAGGCTGAATGCAGTCTCACGGATGGACAGAGTAGAACAGGATGATCCAAACCAAGAACTCTGTGATTCTTCTCGCTCTGCTGATGGTGAGCACTTTTGCAGAAAAAGACCCAGACCCCATTTTTAAAGCTCTTGGTGGGGAACTTGAGATAGGTTATTGCTTTGGCAATGATATGGCTGTGTATAGAATCACTGCTGATGGAAAGGAGCTACTGGGTCAGTTCTCAAATTCCTCAGTTTCACCACCTGACACCTTTAAGGGTCGGATCAGATTCTCCTCTGAATATGAAGGGCTGCTGGGTCTGAAGCTCACTAATCTTCAGTTCTCTGATTCTGGCATCTACATCAGAGAGTGCTGGAGTGACAGCTCTATGGAAAATTATGGCAAACACTATCTCTATGTTTGTGACAAGGAGTTCGACTTTAAGGAAATCTCACTGATACCCGGCACAGGTGCAGATCTGGTATGCAATATGGATTCCATAAAGCATGCTACAGTAAAATGGTACAGAGATGTGCACAACGTGTCTTTGTTCATGGATACTAAGATGTCTTTGGAGCCATTACATGCAGAGTTTAAAAGCCTCATTCAGGTTCATGGCGAAGGCTCATTTTTACACGTTTCAGATGAGTTTATCCAGGACAGACCTAAATTTTTCTGTCAGGTCATGGAGGGAGAGCAATGCAGGAGCTTCCAAACCATAGGACTGCCAGAGGAGCCTGAACTGAAGACTATTTATCGTTCTTACGGAGAAGATGTAGTCCTTACATGTTCAGTAGACCCCCTCAGACAGAATCACTGGCAAACACCCGTTGGACAAATTAATTCATCCTCACCCGAAGGGACATCCAAAAATCAGATGTTTGTGTCAACAAGTACAAATTCTGATAACTATTCCCTAGTCATTCAGTCTCTCGTTTCGGATAATTCTGGGAACTATAAATGTTTCTCTACCTTCCTCGTTGAAGATTATTCTTTGTATGTGTGCCCCTTGCGTGAAACCACCGATATTTATTTTTCTGCAAGCGATAAGAAAGTGGTCCTCCAATGTAACTTTATGTCCTTACCAACATTTAGTGGTAAAGTTGAGTACGCCAGCGTTCTATGGTATCGAAAGAATGGTGAGAAGGACATCCAAATAATGGACCCTGGGGATCCTTCTTTTACCCCACCTATTGATTTACAAGGTAGGGTAAAGTTCTCAAAGGTAGATTCCTCTCTCACCTTTACTGATCCTCAAAAGGAGGACAGTGGGACATACTGGTGTGTGGTGCTGCTGGAGACTGATGAAGGTGATGATGAGGATGCTTACGGCGGTGATGATGGCAGTAACGATGATGATGAGGAGGAATCCTATCCACGGGCAATGGATGAAGAATACTTGGAGATGTGTCTCTTTAGGCAGGTCACCAATCTAAAGTTTTACCACCAACCTGTTATAAAACGAATGGGGAATTATGCAGCTCCACCTGAACCTGAATCTGAACCTGAACCTGAACCTGAACCTGAACCTGAACCTGAACCTGAACCTGAGACTAACCTGACATTGTATGCTTTGTGTGCAGGGCTTGTAGGCCTATTATTACTGGCTGTGATCTGTATTGTGGTGGTTCTAAAAATTAGAGCTAAGAAAATATCTGCGTCTATTCATGGGGGAGGTCTTAAACCATCTGAAGAGGAAGGGATAGCACTTAAATCGACGAAAACGTAGAATATAAGGTCAATGCTTTTTTAAGCAATAATGTGTGCATAATGTTCATGAACAGTGTAATTGTGAAACTTAAGAGGAAACTACTTAAGCTAAAGGCTTAGTTCACCAGGAATTCTGTCATCATTTACTTACTCGCATGTCATTCCAAATCTGTATGAATTGCGTTCTTCTATGGAATACAAACTAAGATATTTTGTTTGTTTGTATTTTGTACATATCATCAAAGTCAGTGGGCACTAAAACTGCATGGTAACTAACGTTCTTCAAAATATATTCTCTTATGGGTAAGTAAATGATGAAATAGTTTTTATTTTTAAGTGAACTGTCCATATAGTACAGTTTCACCTTTGTACCTGAAAGATTTGTAAGATTTACTCAAAAGGGTGCTCAAGTATGACAAAAGGGTGTTCAATTTCACAATTACACATTTGGCGATTGTTGTTCTTGTAAGTGTTGAAATGGATCACAAAAGTGTCTTCTAGGTGAGCACGCAGCAAGACTCAGGCATGAGGGTAATGTAAAGCAGCTACTAGCACACGTGACATTTCCTTGTGCAACAAAGACAAGACCAGCTGGTTTGTTTCCCTGTCAAATCTTGAGTACACACTAAGCAAATGGTGCTTCAAAAATAAACAAGCCATAAAGCCTACATCAAAGCTCATTTCGCATGAAGACAAACATATGGGTCCTAAAGGGATAGTTCACACAAATTTCATTCACTCACCTTCATGTCGTTCCAAACCAGTATGACTTATTTTTGTGGGTAAAAAAAAATTAAAATATAAATGATGTAAGAATGTTACTTTTTAAGTGAACTATTCCTTTTACTATATGTTTTATAGAGGATAGTGTACATATAGCACCTATACAGACATTTCTCTCAGTTCTTTTCTGCATTTATGGTTCAAAATTGCACATTTCGTAAAAACATCTCTATTAATCATGTATCCCATACTGTAAAGAGGCATTTAGCACTATTGAACTGCTACCATTAGAACATCATCTCTCCCAAGACAGAAAACTTGATAATGATAAACAACAGATGTGCAAACACATCCATAAATATTTTCCTCCTTCTCCTGACTGGGGACGTGTAGAACACTTCCTGATCTAATTTCTCTTCGGTTTCAATTAATGTGTCAACAGAGTTTGAATCTACTGCTGAAATGAATATCCTAGCAGCTGGTTGTGTTTAAGCACCGGCAGTTAGTGAGAGAAAGGCTGACGGATGGTGTGTAGAGAGCACAGTGTGGATTTGATGGACGTGGTCATGTCATGTAAAGCTGTGCTGGTGGTCCTGTGTGGAAACACAGATTAGAGAAACAGCTCTGTTAATGTGCATTCCAGATATGATCAATGTGGTTGGGCTGACAGCCAAAGTACTGTCTTTGTTAAATAAGTATTAAAATCATTTGAGTTACTGTGGGATGGTTGGAATTGTTTGAAAGCTTTAATCCATATTTGTGTTTTTATTACAACACAGGTGCATTCTCAATGTATCCACTGGAAATAAAAGATCCAGGGTGGTGTTAATGGATTTTTCTTTGTATAATAACCCCTTGATTGCATTCAGAAATCCTGTCAAATGATTGAAAAAAGTGATTCGGGAACATATAACGATCTTGGTAATTAACTGAACATGTCATAGCAACATAACCATATAATAATAGAACTTGTTGAGTGAGACACAAAGCCAGATTTAAAGAGGTGTTGATGGTTGCCACTAAATAAAAACAGTGCTTACATTTATTAGACTGCCTTTGCGTGATTGAAGCCACTTTGACACATCTCTGATTTACTAGTGTACTGTTTTCTTTTCTTTTGATATGTGTCAATGATTCATAACGAAGTCCCTAACCATGAATCATCCAGCAATGTAGACCAGTTCGACAGGCAGGTTTTTAGATGGGCCATGTCTGCTTTCACTTGTCAAAATAGGCTGTCAACCTCCCTAACTGCCATTATGCATTACTAAAAGGCAAGAGTCGTATTTCATGGTGTCATTTGTGCTCCAACACATGTTTGTATTTGTCTTAAAACTTTAACACTTCTGTCCTTTATTTGAAACATCTGTAGATTCTTATAAGCGTTGTTTTATTCAAAAGATTCATTCAGACCATCTAGGTCATCTTTGTAAATTAATTTTACCCAGTTTATCTAGGGTCTACGCGGTCTTGTGATGTTTAAAGTCATTTAACTGCAGCATGCATTGAAAGACATTACCTAAAGACATAGTTGCTGCACCCCTGCTGATAAAATAGCTGCGATTTTCATCGAAAAGATTTTTCGGGCCTGTAGTGAAGTGCATGTCCACTGGGGGGTGTCCTTTTTGTAAAGAAAATTAAACATTGAGTTTGTGGTGATCTAAAGGAATTACCTGATATTGATTTCAAATAAAAATGCATGCATGAAAGAATGCTGTTTTTCTTTCTGAAATCTTCACTGACTTGTGTGACCTTGGTAGTTTCTTTTTTCATAAAGCATTGCATGTTAAACATGACACATAATATATGAAAAATATCAGTTCCTAGAGACGAGCCGCGTTTATAATTCAAATGTGTGTCATGAGGCAATGTGACTTTGCCGTACAGCAACACTAAATCAAAAAAATCACATTAATAAACTCAACCAACCAAGAGTATTTGTGCAGACAGGATATGCCCCCTGAAATAGCCCTTGAACCGCACACACACACACACACACAAACACTATGAGCTAGGAGTGACTTCCAGGACAAAAAAGCCACTAGCAGCATAAGTCCTCTTGCTTTCTGATGGGACTGAAATTAAGTAGAGAGGATCAAATGTCTATCAGGTAAACTGATTTTATAATGAGTGTGATGAGTGCAGGGTTTCTAGGTGAGATAATGGCTCAAATGATGAATGAGGTTGACAAACCTGAAAAAAATTATCAATCTGTGTTAATAGAAGCATTGTTAAACCATTTTTTTTTTATTGAATTAATTACATACTGTGCTGATTAAATAATTTAATTTTCAAATGAACTGAGGAAATTCCCCAAATTAAAATAATTTAAAACATTACCAGTACAGTACATCAACTAGATATTGCGAAAAAATGATTTTAAAACACACAGGTGGTACTTCAAGTTAGTGTGAAAATTCCTTATGAAGTTTCTCTATGTGTCAGAGAATATATTTCATTTTAAAATAATTAATTGTACTTAGGTTTAATTAATTGTTCATTCAATTGGCAGATCTAGTTAAGATTTGTATTATCTGTTTTAGTATGATCTTTTGAAGGAATATGTGGCTTATTTTTCTATTTTCTTTTATGGGACCAGCTGCCTATTGTAAATAATGTTTTCCTTCTAGTCTTCTTGTGTACACTGCCTCCTCAGGGTGTTTGTAGACCTGCAGGCTCAGTTTCCTGCTGCCATGGGCTGCATTTCTTTTTCCCTGATGTGGGTATAATTATTGCACATAGCTTGTTGCATGGGTATTTATGTGTGGGTGTATGCTTGTGCCTATCTTTCTACAGGTTTTTCTTGGTGGCGGGCTCCTCTGAAGTGATTTGGAGCCTGGCATCAGGGGTCTGTCAGCTCCGCCTTTGGTGGTTATATGGACAGTATTTAGAGAGATCTTGTAATGAATCTCCAACCTTTCGAAAACAAATCTACCATTGATTATATTTTTGCTTGAGGTTTTGTCTATGTTAAGTACTTTTGATGAAATCAGAGCTTTGTACATGTAAAATATGATAAGTAAGGCATTTGTTAAAATATTCATGAATCTGGTGAGGAATTGCTCTTAGACACACACAAACAAGCAAGCACACCTACAAACTACAAACTACACACACACACACACATATATACAATAGATAGATAGATAGATAGATAGATACAAAAAGTCATATTTCTCTTAAATATTATTCACAAATCTGTCTAAATCTGTGTTAGTGAGCACTTCTCCTTTGCCGGGATAATCCATCCACCTCACAGGTGTAGCATATCAAGATGCTGATTAGACAGCATGATTATTGCACGGGTGTGCCTTAGGCTGGCCACAATAAAAGGCCACTCTAAAATGTGCAGTTTTATCACACAGCACAATGCCACAGATGTTGCAAGTTTTGAGGGAGCGTGTAATTGGCATGCTGACTGCAGGAATGTCCACCAGAGCTGTTGTCCATGAATTGGATGTTAATTTCTCTACCATAAGCCATCTCCAAAGGCGTTTCAGAGAATTTGGCAGTACATCCAACTGGCCTCACAACCGCAGACTACGTGTAACCACACCAGCCCAGGACCTCCACATCCAGCATCTTCACCTCCAAGATCATCTGAGACCAGCCACCCGGACAGCTGCTGCAACAATCGGTTTGGAGAGGTGCTCTCTTCACGGATGAATCCCAGTTTTCCCTGTACATGACAGATGACAGACAGTGTGAATGGTGTTGTGTGGGTGAGCGGTATGCTGATGTCAATGGTGTGGATCGAGTGGCCCATGGTGGCGGTGGGGTTATGGTATGGGCAAGCGTATGTTATGGACAATGAACACAGGTACATTTTATTGATGGCATTTTGAATGCACAGAGATACCGTGACGTGATTCTGAGGCCCATTGATGTGCCATTCATCCACAACCATAACCTCATGTTGCAGCATGATAATGCATGGCCCTATGTTGCAAGGATCTGTACTCAATTCCTGGAAGCTGAAAACATCCCACTTCTTGCATGGCCAGTATACTCACTGGACATGTCACCCATTGAGTATGTTTGGGATGCTCTGGATCGGCGTATATGACACTGTGTTCCAGTTCCTGCCAATATCCAGCAACTTCACACAGCTATTGAAGAGGAGTGGACCAACATTCCACAGGCCACAATCAATAACCTGATCAACTCTTGCATATATATATATATATACACACACACACACACACACACACACATTTTTTTTTATTTATTTATTTAAAGCTGCGGTAGGTAACTTTGGATGCTCTAGCGGTTAATAAACAGAACTGCTTGCGTCTTGCGGAAGAACATCGTAGCCGGAACTACTTCTCTCTGTTTATGTCTATGAAGAATCACAAAGGTACTGGGTTACTCCGCCGCGGTACCCCCGAAGCAATCTAAAATAGTCTGAATATAAACACTTATTATAGGATGCACCCCAGTGATTCAGGACCAGCTAAAAACACGGTTTGGAAAATAGATTCATGGTGTACTCGCTTATTATATACATTTTTCCACATTTTGAACACAAACAAAGTTACGGACCGCAGCTCTGATTGGTTGTTTTCTTACCGGGAGCAGATGAATTTCTGCAAATGGCAATAGGACCACTGGGAGGAGCCAGAGGAGCTTGATTTTTTCACAGATTATCTGTCTCATATTCTACTGTCAGGACATAATGACAGGTTTAACAAATATGTAAAAAATATATTTTTACAAAAGTTACCTACTGCAGCTTTAAGTATTTATGTATTTGCTAAATTGGACACATGCTTGACTTATGAGGGTTGCAAGTGTAACATAATACTTTAAGTGAGAAAATGATGTAGGAAAACAATATGCAAATCATATCAACATAAAAGCACAGGCCCAGAAGTAGTCAGCACAAATGTTCACTACTATTTCAAGTCTTTTATGATAGCAATTGTGTGGGAACACAAACAATCTTTGAATTTGCCATAACTGTCTTGGGTTGTTCATGAACATTCAATGCACAAGAGAACTAGCAATGTCTAATAGTGGGCAGATTTATTGGAGCCCAATCCTTTCAATAAATTGTTTGATCTGGTCCTAATTAGTAGGCAGGGGGTCGAAAATGGGCACAACACCGGCCTAGGCTATCATGAATAATGTCGCTCTGTTGTTCATCACAAAAAAGTATCATGTGACTTTAAAAGATTCACTAAGTGCTCTAAGATCCCTTTTACGAGCTTGACATATCACCATATTTCTATAGGGAAAAAAATAATAGGTTTAAAACCAAATGAAGCTTATTAAATATAAACTCTTTTTTTTTTAGTGAACTATACCGATAATAGACTCATAAAGAAACGATTTTTTAGAAACGCTGTCAATAAGTGTTAGAAATTAGTCAGTGAAAGAAAGAATCAACTGATTTGCGTCAGGTAGCCTATAACAACCAGAAACTTATTGTCTTTCATTATGCCGGTTTTCTGCGATCGTCTCTGACTGAACGCAGACAAGACAGAGGAAAAGAAAAACCCACTGGTTATCCACGCGCGGTGCCCACCCCCTGCGTTTACAGAAAAGCCAACATCCATCTGTCACTTAATACAGACGCTCAGCACATGTAGCCTATCGTTCGGCTGATATAGATGGGCTGACTCTAGATCCGCAGGACTATCTGTAGAGCAACTTACTGGACCGAGTCCATGCGTGTTTTATTGGGGAATATTTCTGAACGTCGTCAGTGGTAAGAGACGCGCGGATAATTCTCTTGTCAGTGTCTGATCTCATCTAACTGCTTTCGTCAGGTTTTATCAATCTTGTGTATGTGGTGTGTAATTTTAGACTAGCGGTAGGCTACTGATCATGATAACTTAGACTACAGATGTATTTAATACAGCTTCTCTCGGAGCTCGGGCAAGAAGTTGTGTCAGCGGAGGCTGTGTGACAAGGGATGCTCTTGACAGATGTGAATAGTCTTATAAAAAAAAAAACTGGCACTATAAACTGTGAACATCAGTGATATGTAAACTAATGTTGGTATATTTACCAGTAAGATGTTGGTAAAATATTCTATTAGTTGTGCATGTAATTAATTTGTCAGTCTCGTGGGAAGAGTTTGGTATGGTTGGTTTATCAGTGTAAAAAAATAAAACATTTAATGCATTTTAACTATGATTTAAAAACCATGCATGTTAAATATTATGCATTGCACCTGGTTCCAGCTATTAGGCATGCTCTGGTAAAATAGAAAAACACCAGACTTTATTGCTTAGCCGGTCTTATATGGTTTCTTGCTGGTCTTCTGAGTTCATAAGAAGGGTTTAAGGCACGTCTCATTTAATTTGTCTTGGAAGTGAGCCATCTTAATGAGACCAGCAAACCAACTGAATACCGTCTTAAACCAGCAAAACCATTGTTAAGCAGTTTTTATTCTTACAAATTCTGCAGGAAAGCTATTGGGTAATGTTTTACAGACATTTTGATGGTCGTTTATTGACTTATACAGTATGTATGTGTTGTTGTTTTTTTATATATATTATGGATTGGTCGCTCACATTAGTGTCTAGCCTGCAGCTATATTGGACATATATAGACACACATTAACTTTGAATAGTAGCCTGCTGTGCCTGTAGACAAATAGACACTTGGAGAGAGCTCAGACACATATGTAATATTAAATAATTTATCATAACTTAGAATCCTGCATATGTTTATAGACTTGTATAAACATCTTAATTAATCTAAAAAAATTCATTCATATGATTTAGTTCAAAGTGGTCAAATATCTGCTATAGATGTACCAATGCAGATTGAGACCTTGGAAACACTTTGATTTGACAAGAAGTTTTAAATTGTGGTTTCAAACTACTCTAGACATTTATTAGGTGAGGTAAAATAATAACTATTTGGTCATCTTTGGAGACATTAACATGGCTGTAATGAGTTTTTGAAAACAGATGAATATATTCACAGCAAGGTCAAGAGACGTAAAGACATTTACATACGAGAAATGTGACAGAGAGAAAAAGATATACATTTTCTTCCAGTAGCTGATGGCTGATAGTACTGGTGCTTGATTGTGTTGGTCGATGTGGCTGGAGCGATTTTGTCAAATGACAGAGAAAGCTAATCGTAGCTCTCAGTGTGCACACTGATGGAAATACATTTCCCCCCACGTTCCCTATTCCTAGTGTGGTAATCAGTTTGTTGACTGAAAAAGCAAAATCATAAGAGAGTTTATTGTAAGAGACAACCCTGAAAATCCTGTAAATGGTTTGCTGTAGCCAATGAGGATTTCAAGATCGCTGTGATTGAAAAGAAAAAGATCTTTACTGCAGTCTAGACGCTAAAGTATATGTGTCAGATTTTATTCTTTTTTTTTTTCAAAAGCCATCATAATGTGTTTTTGGCCTCTCTTGGAAATGAAAGAACAGGAGAGCTGACATAACCAGAAGTTCAAGAAAATACAACCAGCTGGTCACATGCATATTTAGGTTGACTTATTTCAATATATTGATCTCTGGAACATGCTTGACTGGTTTAGTCACAGTCCTCTTATACCATTAGCTGTATATAACTGTCACTATACAGAGCTGCAGTGGTGACTAGTCCCTCTCAGGAGCTATTAAAAAGCACAGGGAAACCACCTCATTGAATGTTCAATTAGCAGGCCAGCAAGAGTGTTTTCATCTAAAGTTCAAGGAACCTGAGGCAAGCGACATGGCTGTTCACTGATAAGGAGGTTGTTGAGTGCTTGATTGCCATATCTGTAAATTTTTGCTCTGTGTTTGAAATTCTGACAATGTCTGAAATTGCCATGCTACATTTTTCTGACATCTTAATTTATATTAGCTGCAGAAGAAAATATGTAATATAGCATTTCTGATACCACAGACGATCACTGCCAATTTTGTGCCACCTATGATTGATGAAATGGTTATTCCTCAAGAGAAACATGTGGCAACATACATCACAGCTGAAATAGGCACTGCATTAAGTTGGTATTTTTTGCCACTTGAAGAGAAATGGGATTGTGATGAGAGAATGTGTTACAGATCAAACTGTCTGAACTGAAAACTGCAGCAAAACATTGATTTTGGGGAAGGTTTGGGCAATTTGAAATGTTTTTAGATGAGGACAGACCAACTAGCTTGGGTTGTCATCTGTGACCAATACTGAAATGGTACTAGTGTTGAGCTGAATTCTGGGCATTCAAAAGTAAATAAATTTAAAAGCACATGCAAATGGACAAAAATGAATGCTTCCGACTCATTAGTCTTAAGTATCTTTGAAAATAAGTCAATAGGCCTGGTCACATCACATCTTATTCTGGCCAAGAACTGCTTACATGAACAGAACATTGTTATTTTAAGTATCAATGAGGTGCTATTATAGTTTTTATGTTTTCCATTTTCTTTTTTTCTTTAGTTAAAATTGTTGTTGTGTTTTTGTCTATAGTTTTAACCCTAACCCTAATTCATTAAAATGAGAAGTATTTTATTTAGCAAGTAGCTGAAATAAAATACTTTTTTCCGTTAACATTCGTTTTAAGAAAATGATTTTATGGTTTTCATTTCATATGGTTATAGTTATATAATAACCCTGGATAGGAACAAACTGCCTGATCAACATGAAAATCAACATGTCGACATGTAAAGCAACACGATTAATATGAATAATAGACAAAATTTGGCAAACTATTTGAATTATTTAATCCTTAGTGGTGCTTGTTGTATCAGATTGGTACCTTGTAAACACAAATTTGTTCCCTGGTTAACTAATAAATCAGATTAGAGTTGACAGATCAAGAGAGATATGCATGCATTAGGTATTTGGCCAGCAAATGGACTGCTCGGTGGGTGTGAGTCCAGGTGACAGAAATGACCACCTTGTTACTGTGGTTTAAGTTATAAGGTTGCAATCATTTAAATATGGAAATACTATGGTAATAGGGCCAAGCAGCCTATTCTGTGACTGTGATGATGATTAAATGTGAAAAATATGTAATACCAACTCCACAAGCACTCAAGTGTAATGATCTCTCAAAGCAAAGCAGTTACTTTGTTTATAATTTTAAAACAACTCTTCTTGAAATGCACTTCCTATTACGTCCAAAAATAAAGTGTAATCCTTCATTTTTGTTAAATAGGTTGCTTTAGATAATAAGTGTTTATGCTTGCCTTTCTGACAGAATGAAGCATGTGATGGTGACGGAGCAGTATGGAGTGTTCGTGGAAGACTCTGCTGCTGCTCGTATGCACGTCTTTGGGGGTTCAGTACACTGCCATCCGCTCCCTCCACGACTCCTTCAGTGGCCCATGCCAAGACTCTGCCCACTGCCAAGGACGCCAGGGTAAAGGTGAGTCACTGTCCTGTAACACAATGCATTAGATTTTCACAATGACATTTAGTATTGCATGAGCATTCTGCAGATCAGTGCAATGTGTGGTTTACTTTAAATTGTATCATGTTTACAACACCTTACTGATGGATGGATTGTATTTGCATTTATTTTGATTAACAGATCAACAAGGTTTTCCTCTATCTGCTTCTGAGTCATTTCTGTGTGCTGTACAGATGCATGTTCCCATCATACAATATATTTATTAAAGCTAGGATGAAACAGATTAAATGACAGATCTTTGCAAGATAACTATGTTGATTCACTCGAATATTGGGTCATGACATATTGATTAAAAGCATAATGTCAAAAAAATGAATTAATTATATTATATTGACTGGTATCCATTTTATACAGGTGCATCTCAGTAAATTAGAATGTCGTGGAGATGTTCATTTATTTCAGTAATTAAACTGAAATTGTGAAACGTGTGTATTAAATAAATTCAGTGCACACAGACTGAATTGTGATGATTTTGGCTCACATTTAACAAAAACCCACCAAATCCCAACAAATTAGAATATAGTGACATGCCAATCATCTAATCACCTCAAAACACCTGCAAAGGTTTCCTGAGCCTTCAAAATGGTCTCTTAGTTTGGTTCATAAAGCTACACAATCATGGGGAAGACTGCTGATCTGACAGTTGTCCAGAAGACAATCTGTGACTACGTTTACATGCAGCCAATAACCCGTTCAAAACCGGGATATTAGCAATAACCTGGTCGCGCACGGCCATGTAAACACCGGCAAAAACCCGGATATACTCATATCCTGGTTTTTAAAAACCGGGATATTATACCTGGGGTACCCCTTTTCTAACCCGAATATTTGGTCTTGTAAACGCGTTTCGGCATATCCCCATCAAAATGTGTGTTCTGCGCATGTTCTATTCGCAAGGAATCTTGGTCTTTTGAGTCTTTGGATACAGGAAGAAGAATCGGAAATGACGCATATTGCGTCTTACGTCCAGACGCTAACCATGCGTCGCCGTTTACATCGGGATATTGGCGACTGATTACACATTCCATGTGTACAGGAGTAACTCTCTCTGCTCACGCATGTAAACGGGTTATCCCGAATGTTTCAGAAACCCGTATAGTGACCTTAACCCGACCATAACCCAAATTTTAACAGCTTGTAAACGTAGTCATTGACACTCTTCACAATGAGGGAGCCACAAACATTCATTGCCAAAGAAGCTGGCTGTTCACAGAGTGCTGTATCCAAGCATGTTAACGGAAAGTTGAGTGTAAGGAAAAAGTGTGGAAGAAAAAAATGCACAACCAACCGAGAGAACCGCAGCATTATGAGGATTGTCAAGCAAAATCAATTCAAGAATTTGAGTGAACTTCACAAGGAATGGACTGAGGCTGGGGTCGAGGCATACAAACATGTCAAAGAATTTGGCTACAGTTATCGTATTCCTCTTGTTACGCAACTCCTGAACCACATACAACGTGGGCTAAGGAGAAGAAGAACAGGACTGTTGCCCAGTTGTCCAAAGTCCTCTTTTCAGATGAGATTTTGTATTTCATTTGGAAACCAAGGTCCTAGAATCTGGAGGAAGAGTGGAGATGCCCATAGACCAAGTTGCTTGAAGTCCAGTGTTAAGTTTCCACAGTCTGTGATGATTTGGGGTGCAATGTCATCAATGCTGCTGTTGGTCCATCGTGTTTTTTGAAAACCAAAGTCACTGCACCCGTTTACTAAGAAATTTTGGAGCACTTCATGTTTCCTTCTGCTGACCATCTTTTTAAAGATGCTGATTTCATTTTCCAGCAGGATTTGGCACCTGTCCACACTGCCAAAAGCACCAAAAGTTGGTTAAATGACCATGGTGTTGGCGTGCTTGACTGGCCAGCAAACTCACCAGACCTGAACCCCAGAGAGAATCTATGGGCTATTGTCAAGAGGAAGATGAGTAACAAGAAACCAAACAATGCAGATGAGCTAAAGGGCCCCTGTCAAAGAAACCTGGGCTTCCATACCACCTCAGCAGTGCCACAAACTGATGACCTCCATGCCACGCTGAACTGAGGCAGTAATTAAAGCAAAAGGAGCCCCGCCAAGTATTGAGTACATCTACAGTAAATGAACATACTTTCCAGAAGGCCAACAATTTACTTTAAAATGTTTTGTTTTTATATTGGTCTTCTGAAGTATTCTTATTTATTGAGATAGTGAATTGGTGTGTTTTTGTTAAATGTGAGCCAAAGTCATCACAATTAAAAGAACCAAAGACTTAAACTACTTTGAACTGCATTAAATGTATTTAACACACGTTTCACAAAATTGAGTTGAATTACTGAAATACATGAACTTTTCCATGACATTCTAATTGATGCACCTGTAGTTTCTTTATGTCCTCAAGTTCACTTTTCAACAAGTACAGTAAAAATTATGATTGTATTCTGTTAAATTTATCCATTCATCCATCATCCAAATTACGATATTATCCATATGTCAAAAGATGGTAAAAATGGATTTCCATTCCCTTTATTTTCTTTCCATTGTGTAAATATTCATATAAATAGAATGAATGAAGTATCTGAGCTTGACTAGATCATATATCTCAAAACATTTAGAAATCATTTTATGCAGACATAAAGTTACAGAGCTCAAAAACTGCATAACAGCAATGACCCATCTATTGATGTGTATTGAACTTCATCTGCATTCAAGTCCAAGTGCCAGGATGCATTTTTCTTTCCTTTATTAAATTTTAGTTTGCAGAGAGATTTAAATTCAATTATAATTCATGGTTATGGACGTAGCTTTAGCTGGTCTGACAAGATCATCCTAAAGGATTCAAATGACATTCTCTCTATAGGCTTATCTCTCTCAGGTCATCACTTCTGTAATGAGTAAGTTTATAAGGAAAGAAATTAGCAGAGAACCGTTAGAAATGCAACCTGGAAATCCCCCCCCCCCCCCTCTGCTGTAAGGAGCAAGAGATGGAATATCAATAATTAATTCTACAATTATCTCATCATTAATCTGCCGTAATATGTCCTCATGGACCAGCTGTTTGCACTTTCAGAAAGCGTCGACTCGCACAACCTAATGTGCCACGCGCAATCAGTCTCTCATCAGCCATAATTACAAGCGTTATCAGTCTTTCCCACCCTCCTGCTATATATAGTAATTGTTCATTTGAGCAAAAGTCACATAATCTTTTTTCGTATGTGGAGAAATGCACTCATTGTTCATATTTCGATTTTATACGTTTTTTTTTTTTTTTTCAAATATTGCTTCAAAATGGTGAAATGATTACCACCACAGAAGGAGGCAATCCAAGTCTTCAAAACAACATTATTACTGCTGTACATTTCCTCTCTGTGGGCGGAATAGGTTTTTGAATTACACTGGACTTTATTAAAGTTTTTGTTCAGATTATACTGTGTTTTTTCCCCTAAATTACAGCTCCAGGTATTTTCTTACCCAAATAAATGATTGATTAAAGATGAAGCTGAACTAATTGGGTCTTTTGTGGCCTTATAATGTCCTCTGAGGTTTCAGAGAGCCGTTTTATCTCACTTTCTCTTCTTCTGTTCCCCAGAGCAGAGATGGAAATCGCTCTGCGATGACAGCCGTGTCCCTGATGAGACTAGTGCTGCCGCCGCTCGAAAGCACATCCTGCTGTTTGCGCAAACCCGCAGTGGCTCCTCATTTACTGGACAACTTTTCAATCAACATCCTGACATGTTTTATATTTTTGAGCCCCTTTTCCATGTGCAACAGGCCTTCACCAATTCTAGTAGCCGTCTGCAAAGGGCTTTGGATGGCAGAGCTCTTCTGGGAGCCTACCGAGACCTCTTACTCAATCTCTACAACTGTGACTTCAGCTTCCTGGAGAGCTACATTCGCCCTGAACCACAGGATCACATGACCGGGGCCTTTTTCCGCCGCAGCTCCAGTCACGCCCTGTGCACGCCGCCTGTCTGCCAGGAAGGTGGCGAGGAGATTCTAGCAGGCCAACCGGATGAAGTCTGGTGCCCAAAAAAGTGCCAGGCCTTGAACCTCACACTAGCCTCTCAGGCTTGCCAAGCACGAACCCACTTGGCCATAAAAACGGTGCGTATCCCAGAGATAGGCGACCTACGTACACTTTCAGAAGACCCCCGTTTAGATTTGCGAATCGTCCATTTGGTGAGAGACCCCCGAGCCATTCTTGCTTCCCGCATGGCTGCTTTTGCTGGTAAATTCAGGGCCTGGAAGATCTGGAATGCCACCGGCCGCCAACCACGGTATGTGGACCTGACGCAGATAACGAGAACTTGCAGAGATATTGAGTATTCTGTGGAGACCAGCCTGCAGAAACCCACATGGCTGAGGGGTCGGTATCTGTTGGTGCGCTATGAAGACTTGGCCTTGAATCCTGAGGAAAAGGCCAAGGAGATATACAGATTTCTGGGGCTGGACCTGCATCAAAGAGTTCTCACATGGATTGCTCATAACACCAATGGCACTGTCCCATCTTCTTCAGAGTGGAACTATAAGTACTCCACCTCTAGAGACTCAAAAGCCACAGCTCAGAGCTGGAGAGTACATCTGAACTTTGACATTGTTAAGACAGTTCAATCTCTTTGTAACAGAACTCTTTCTTTACTAGGCTATAAGATTGCTCAGTCTGTAGATGAACTGAGGAATATAACAAAAAGTTTGATGGAGCCCAAGACATAATAAAGGTCATTTTTAAGCAAACTACTAATTCATTTTGCAACACACTTTTATCTAAAGTGACTTTATTATTTTGCATTCACTGGCTACATTGAATCAAACAGGACTCATATAAGTCCCAACAAAGTACATTTGGTTATGAATTATTTTTCATATTTTTCAGTTTGTTTTTACATACTAGCATACTAATAACGCTATGTACTGTAAATGCAACATTGTACATCTTACTTTGGTGACAACCTTGCTCATAAATAATAATTTGGTCATGAATATGATGCTTGCTACCTTTCCTCAAAGGAATAGTGCATCCAAAAAAATGAAAACTATGTAATCATTCCCTTACATATGATTTTCCTTCCTCTGTCTCAAACAAGTGGCCAGACAATTGAAATCAAAGGTAAATGTTTTGGCAACCAACTTTCTTTAAAATATATTCTTCTGTGTTCTGCAGAAGAAAGAAAGTCTGGTTTGGAACAACATATTGGTGAAAAATTATTTTTTGGATGAACTATCCCTTTTAAAGTTCTTAATATTCATGAACCACACCTGTAAAATAGTATGATGCTAAATAAGCACCCAGGCCCACCATTTTCATTCTGTAAATGTGCATTAATATGACCAAAGAACAATCGACAAAAAGCACAGCAGACTTGCCGGTGATGAACATGCCAAAGCTGGTCAAATGATCAAATAAATAGCATGTATCATCTGGGTGAGCCTTTACATGGCCTTAAGTATGAATGTTGATCAGCAAATATGTCCTTAAAACCCCATAAACAGAGATCTAAAATGACTGAAATGTCCTTCCATGTTCTTTTTAAAAGCAAAGTCCCTAATGTAATCAAGTCGGCACAGAAGGTTGTGTTCAGTTTAAATCACTGGCAGACAGTTCAATGTGTTTCCATCCAGTGAAGTCCTCTAATTTATTTTATTTTTTTGCAAGCCACAACTTCAAACATTATCTCTCTCTGATGGCTTTGTGAGTTAGAGTCAGTGATTATTTCTAAGTGCAGTGTCAACATTGGGAAAAGCACTTTGGAGCTATGCAGCCACTTTCCAATTTGTGTATAACAGATATGAAACTATACAAATCAAATCCTCATTTAATTAATATGCTATCTCTTGTTCACAGAGCCCCCTTGAGGTTGAGCCTTTGGCTGCAGCCCATGTGATCCCTTGGGTTAATGTGGCCCTGTTAATTACTGTTTTAGTTCAAATCACGGATTAAATGACTAAACCCATGAGCACATCACATTTTGGAAGTCTGAGCTCAAAGACCTGCTAATATGTCATGAAAATGTCATTTCATTGCAGACATATGTTGTATAGAAATTCAGATATTATGAGGCTTGGGGATATTAAATTGTGTCAGTGTCTAGCCTTTTAAAAAAGCTTGAATTTCAGGATGTCTTTGTAAATTTGTGTTGTTGTTCATGCCATTCAGCTAGTTCATTTAAGCAATTTATTACTTCTATGTGAAATGTGCCCTTAACACTTTACATATTGGAGATACGCTGTGTAAACAACAGTTCCTCATCTCAGGTATATGATGCTTAAATGCAATGTGCACTGCCAATTAATAAATATGCAGAGAAAAACTATATGGTGGACTAAATTATTCCTTTGGAATTGATGGTTGACAATGAGATATGTTTCTTTATAATGAAAATTACTTATTTATGGAAGAGATGCAGAATTTTGTGGGACATTTGTGCAACTGGTGTATTAGCAGTATTAATGATAGTTTCTGAGTTCTTATTTGTCTCTATGCAAGCTTTCTATGTAATACACATTTTTTTCACTTTCTTGTAATACTTGTAATTTGTGGTGTTCTGCTGAGGCTGAAGCATTTGGTGAAGTGCTGATCATCTTCTCAACATCAGCAATCCAGCTTTAGCTTGAAAATTGGTAAAGTGATTACCAAGGGACATGGCCATAATTCAAACTCCCTTTTTGTCAGTTCTTTTTGTTTTCAAAGGCAAGGATGCCTGACATTAATGTATTTAATGGATGATAAGCATTGGGTTGATGAATAGGCTACAGAGTAGCTATAGGTTATTTCCATAGCACATTAATCATCAGAAATATATCATTCATTTTGCTAAATTAGCTAATCGTTCATTTACAAGCAATGGTTCAAATGAACTGATTCATTCAAATTAATCGGACTACCTAGCGATAAATATGACTGCAAACGGAGCACAAGCACAGCCCAGGTGGGATTATTTTTTACACTAAACTCATCTCGCTCAGTTCTAAAGCTTTGGGCTCGATACAACGCGATTAAACAGCAATGTGGCGATTTGTAAGACGAGCTGCTTTTCAGATACACTGTTTTGAATGCAGCGAAATCAGCCTCATGGTGCTGAATGCAGCTAATTAGCTATTAGACCTACTCGCTATTTTTAGTTGGTTACTCCCCAGTGGTATAGTCTACTTATAAAAGTGGCAGGGAAAAAATATTAGACTTTCTCGTTTCATGACAGTGTAGTGTTATTGCCCAGTGTTATTACTTCCAGTTTTGGATTGGCAGAAAAAACAAGTCTGGCTCGTGTCTCAAAAGAGGCATTATGAGTAAATGGTTGCAAAACACCTTACCACACGGATACTGCAAGATGAATCACTTTCTTCTAAATAAAGCCCAAGTAAATGCAACCACTGGGTTCTATGCCAGGACATACTTTCTACCCAGAATCCTAGGGGTTAAAAGCACCCTGAGGGAGTAATCCTCCCTCATTTACAATCACTCTCTGCCCTACAGCTGCTGACTGCAGGGTTATTTCTCAGAGGCCCGAAAATATATCCATAGAAGAAACTCAATAGAAACGGGATTTAAGATGGAGGGAGAAGAGAAGCCATCTCTCTTTGAACTTAATCTGCAAAGGCAACACAAACCGGCAATAAAGCAGAGTTTATGGCACCCTCTGAGAACTGTTTCATTGGCTTTTCCATTGCACCCTGACATACAAAGACACCAGCCGCCTGAGTCAGCCACACATCTCCTCACAGCCAATATCAGCCACCTCTGTCCCTCTTAACCCAGCTGACAAATTTAGACCTCCGAGGAGGATGGCGGTAAGCGATGTTCAGAGCAAATCCACAATGTGTGGGTGTGTACAGTGTGCTTATATGTGAGTAATGTATTAGAATGAAGAGATGGAAGTGAAGTGGCCACAGGTCAAGACTATATAGTATATGCTGGGTTGCCAAGAGAGAAACAAAAGAGGAAAAAATCAACCTGCTCTCTGCGAATGACCCCTTTTTTCTTAGAAAATGATCACATAAAGGTCAGGCACAGACTTGTGGGAAAGGAAAATGAGTGCTGGAGAAATCATGAACATGAGAACTGGATATAGCAGATATTATATTTTATACAGGTCTACTGTCACTGCCCAAAATGTTACTAAAAAAAGTATAACTAAAAAGTTACTATATTTACATTTTATTTTACATGCAGAATTACTAAGGCTACTAAAAAGAAGGCTATTTTGTATTTTGTGCTTCGCTTGTAGCATGTGATTTAATAGTTTATAGAATGTGTAAAAATGTAGCCTTTTTGTGCTGTAGACTATTAAATATTAATCCTCATTTAAATTATTTTTGCTATTATCCCAGTGCCAAAGCCATCTGTTAAAATTGGCAGTTTTCCTGACACATCGAGTCAGGTCCAAAGACATGGGACCAACAAGGAAAATGTTTATAGTTTGTATTTATTTTATTTTTTCTAATTTAATAGAAAATTTGACTTACATATTCTCAGCATAGCATTTTGAATATATTTTAATGCACTGAATTCTCTTGATTTTTGATTGACAATATTTATTTTTTGTTTTAAATTTATTACAAGTCTAGTTTTCAGTTTATTTCCATTCCAAGTTTATTTTCCGTGTCAAAGAAAAAAATCTCTGAATGTGGATTTTGAACCAAACTGTGCAATCTTCAAATGCATAAATACATGGCAACCATGTTTTATTTAAATAAACGATGAAGCATAAACTGATCCTATTTTTTTTTTAAATCAATCCAATATTTTCTGCTCCCTCCATCATAGCAGTCTGAAAATCCATCTCTCTCAGATTTTCAATATCTGCAGTAAAACTTAAGATGAATGACTCTCCAAGCTAACTGTGTACTGTAAGTCTGTGATTCACAAAGACTGATCTGACAAGTACTGTGCAGGCAATAATATACGAGTTGGGTACAAATAAAGATATGTGTAATTTATGAACAGCCAAGAAATAATCTTCAGACCATTTCTCTGTAGCTTTGAGAAAAATTATTCATGTTATCTATCTCACTTGCCTCCTTTTAGAACAAATCGGTACATCTGGAAAGCTACACAAATGGATTCAGAACCCATGAGGAGAGCATAGTCTAACGAAAGACTTTCAAATTGCCTTGTTCTTTCCGTCTGTGAAGGTAAATCATAAGTCTACATAATTAAAATAATGAAATGCTCAATTGACGCCCCTCAGGTGCCATTTGCTTGAAATTTCGTCTGATGGGGCATGAGACAATTGCTGAAGCAATCCTACACGGCGAGGAGTAATTAGCCATATTACAATTTGCAGTAATAGGCACCATAAAATTGAATCCCGAACACTCTCTATATTTCATGAGCCTGTATCTTTTTATAGTCTCTAGTGGGCCCAGAGCCATAGGAGGACTGCATGATGTTTGACTGCTAAAAAAGGAGAGAAACTGAGTGCAGGAATGGAAGAAATGCAGCTTGAGAACAGGACCGAGCAGTAAAGGGGTGTGTAGGTGTATGTATGTGCACATTTGTAAGTTTGCGTGCATATATACAACTATGCAAACTTAGCATCTGTTCTGTCATTGTTTTTCAGCAAACCTGGCACCCTCACTTTCACTCCTCCCACACTTTATTTTCTCTAAAAATCACATTCCAGGCATTTCAAGACAATTTTAACCTTCACAAAAGATGATTGCATTGCAAAGTCAACTTTACAAACCGTAATATTCTCCAAAATGCAGATACGTTAGCTAGATAATAGTTTCACTTTGTCTGTCAGTGTATTGGTGGCTTAAAAGAAGTAATGTGCATTTGTTACAGTAAATGGCACGGTTAAGTAGTAACTCATGCTTCATTTTGACCATTATTCCATGAACTTTGTCAAAAATAGCTATGCTGCAAGCGTCATATGAATGTGAACCACAGCATGCAGTGAGACAATGTGTCCTGACAGCATACCAGTCAATCTGTTTCCAATATTACAATTTTTTTCACACCTCTTGTTGTTTGGATATTCCTGGTTGTCTTTGTTTATGTTTTTTTTTTTTTTTTTTTACAGAACAGCCATGATTTTATATTGGCAGTAGATTTCTTGCAATAAAATATGGTATTCTGTGTTTTACTGTAAGGACCTTAAAAACAATAACATATTATGCTGCATTGTGGGATAATACTGTGAAGAGTTTTGTTTGAAGTCACCGTTATGATGATTAGTGTTCCCTCTGGCTGGAAAGTTTTATTTGCTTTTAATTAATCGATTCCCAGCAGATGAGTTACACAACACAATTGGTTCCACTGTATTACATGGAGAAATTAAGTTTATAGGCTATGTTTATAGGCTAGGGTTAGGCTGACTTGCAGTCTACAATATGGGACTATTATTAAGATATGTTACAGAAACATTATAATCTTTTATAAATAATTAAGAGTTGCTGAGGTGTTTGCAATTCTATTGTAGTGTGGTGAGCCAAGTAAGTAGTTTTTCTAGTGTAACTTTTAGTATGTATTGTCAACCAGGAATGCAAATAATTCAACACTTAAATAAATAAATAAATAAAACAAATACATTTCTGCAAAATATTGACCCTGGAGCACAAAACCAGTCTTTTGTTGCTGGTGTATATTTTTAACAATAGTCAAAAAAAACAAAAACAAAAACACTGTATGGGTCAAAATTATCGATTTTTCTTTTAAGCCAAAAATCATTAGGATATAAAAAATAAAGGTCATGTTCCATGAATATATTTTGTAAATTTCTTACCCTAAATATATAAAAACGTAATTTTTTATTAGTAATATGCATTGCTAAGAATTCATTTGGACAAATTCATAGGCGATTTTCTCCGTATTTAGATTTTTTTTGCACCCTCAGATTTCAAATTTTTAAATATTGTCAGATCCTAATAAACCATACACCAATGAAAAGCAGATTTCAGATGATGTATAAATCTCAATTTTGAAAAATGTTGACACTTAAGACTCATTTTCAGCAAGCAAGCAACACAAATTTTTATGTGGCAGGCTTAGGCTTAGCACTTCACACAATTTTACAAACATAACGCTGAAGTTTTTAGATTTGTGATGTATGATAATAATAATAATAATAATAATAATAATAATGAAAGTACCTGTGATGCCTGATCATGCTAATGCCAATGAAAAGTGAATGACAGCATACTGTTGCTATGGTTATCTCATCTGGAGATCCTAGGTTTGTTTGTTAGCATCTATTTTGATGACAGGTGGAAATACAGAAAAAGAAGTGCACTTCCATAAGTGGTCTATTTTCACGCACTATTTTTGTACTTAATAATATACAAAAATTATTCTTTAGTACTTCTTAAATTAATCTTAGTGTACTCAAATGTATTATTTTAGTAAAAAAGAAAGAATATGAACTTAAATGTGCTTTTAACATACTCTCTCTGATTAAAAAATTTATTTAGTTACCACTTTTAGTACACTTGTAGTGTTCTGTAATGATGTAATATCTGTAATGATGGTGATGAAACTGTCAAGCTAGGATTTTCCTGAGCCTTTTAGAGGACAGTTAATTTCACTAATAATTTATAATCAAGCCCAATGGAATTATTTTTATGATAATTTATATTGTTTGGTGTCCTCAAGCAGCTGCGATTAGCTTCATCTCTTAAATGGCATTGACCTCCGATAAGCTGGAAGGCGAGCCAGTAAAGTGTCTGTGCTTAAATAGTATTGAGTGTAAGCTACAGTAAATTGTGCACTATGCTTGCAAATATAACTGAGTGAAAAAAATTGTGGTTGTTGATTTATGAACTAATTTTAAGAAGATGGGGGGGGGGGGCAATAGACAATATCCTTTTAACTTAAACAGTGTGTTGGGTGCCTGTAAACGGTTGAAAATTATAATCTCTGAATAAAATACAAAACCGTGAGTTTGTGAGAACTGTGACATCATGCGCATGCGTGTTATGTGTTGGCGTAGTATTTCTTTAGAATGTGACATTACCAACTACTGGCATGCTTCATTGTTTCAAGTCGTTTTCACAATACATGTGAAAGGATCATTTTGACAACGTTGCTGTCTGTACATGAAATATTGAGAAAAATTATATTGTTTTTAGCACATCATTGCCATGTAAATGTACCCTATAATACTAATTTGTTAATTTTCTCATATGTTGTTTATTAGAACAGTAAACAAAAAAGACATTTAAATCAAATGGATTGATAATACTAAATACTGCTCATTTTAATGTTGTTAAAGACTGAAAAACATCTGGTTTCTGTTAATCAAATATAAAACAACTTCAGCTAAAGCAGCGATACAGAAGACTAGTGTCATTATTCTGTTTAATTCAGATTCATTGTTTAATCAGTTCTGTTCAATAAGAGTCAATGTTGCAGTTTATCAATTATAAAACAACTTCAAAAGCAAGTCTAGGTAAGGTCTGTAAAAAATAAAGCCCAATGTACTGGTTTGATTTATCATTGGCTCTTGTATTTGAATTACGCATTGCATGTGGTGTTTTAGGATTAAACTTTAAGGTAGACTTAACAGATAATGACCTGGCTTAAAATGACTAGTAAATGTTCTATGGATTTTTCTTCTTATAGTGAACAGAACACAACAGCATCATTATTCAGCTTCAAGTTTTTGTGTTTTCATCTAGTAGTGTCAGTTCAGATAAGTAACTTTGTTTTTTTAAGGGTTGGGAAGCATTCCTCTTCCCTTTTAAATGTTTATAAATGTATTTTGCTATTCCATGCTATGCATGATCACATTCTTTATTGCATTTTATTAATGGAACTAGAAGAGATCTGCGACTCATTTTTGGCTCTCCTCCAGTTGAGATCCAGTGAATAATACATTTGCAACATTAATTATCATGAACAATTAGACATCATAGGGTATGGCAGATTCACATAACTACAGTAAATATGAGCTTATATATTATGTAAGCACACTGCATCAGTTAGCAATTTGATTAGTACAATTTGAAATAACTTTTTGTATGCACCAGAGAAGTTGAGCTCCAGAAGCCCTTCAGCCTGACACAACTGTTGACGGTAACAAATGACAGGCCTCTCCTGGACAAGCAGTCCATCTGTCAGTGTCAGAATAATTGAATTCCATAAATATAATCAGAGAGCTCTGTTATGATAAATTTTGAATGATTCCTATCTCTGCAGTCTGTTTTGTGGAGGGTATGACATATGATTCAGACAGATATAAAGATATGGACCAGCTTTGTGACAAAAATAGGCCAGTAATCCTTCACAGCCCAAGAACACTGCTCCATTGGTTCTTAATGATTACCAGATTGAGTATGAGGTCATTTTTTTCTAAGAACTTCTGTGTTTGTTTATATCTGAAATTATCTGCTATTGGACATACAGTTAGCTCTTCAAATTCGATTGGCCGAGAGGCATACCAAGAGTGCTGATATGCTAAAGTATGATATAGGTAACAGTTCTCTGAGGAGAGTGTGCTTGTGTACCACAGCTAAGCATATTCAGTTAAATATATCAAGTTGAAGGCAGTAACAGAGAGAAGAAACTATGATGTTTGTTTTGATCTATGGCTAATTAGATCATTTGAATATCTGTCCATTTTTAGACAGATTCCATTGAATATTTATACTCCATCTGCTTTAGACTTCATTTCATTAGTCATAGCTTCCAGCGTCACATAGCTTTTCCCTGATCCATTTTCTCAAACCACGATAAACCTTAACACTAATTGTGCATCTGAACTATAATTTACAGCCCCATCAAATGAGTTTGTAGCGCTGCTATAAGAATGACTTTAAATCATTTATTTTAACTGTGCATTAATCATAATATCCTCTTTAACTGATCATCCTTCAAAAGAGCTTTGTTTAAAAGCCAGCCATTCATTAAGGTTTAATCTACGCTGGCTCATAGCAAGTCCCAACACTGATAATAACATCTGATGCATCTGAGCTACAGTAGATAGCTCATTGATTGAGAAGCCCAGCGTTTGTACATGGGAACACAATCGACCAGACTACCAGAGCTTCAATGCAGTTAGCTGGTGAGGACAGACTGACAACAAAGGCACAATTGACGTTCTGTGGAGCTTCTGAGGCAGTGGTGTTTAACCTGATAAATGTCACCCCGTCCCGTATACGGGACGCCTACGTTGACTATACTATATTACAATCAAATTTAATCTAATCTTGACAAACTATATATCGTTGGAAAGGTCTAAGACTCCCAAATATATATTATACCAATATTTTTTGTTAAAAATTATGTAGGAAAAGTAATAGATCAATTTATGACAAGAGTGCACCCTCAGAAATCTACATTACAAAAGGAGTTTTGACCTTTGTTTAAAAAAAAAGACTTCCTCGTTGCCTTTTTCTCTATCACATTTTAGAAATCATCAGAAGTTATATATCACTTGAAAACATAAAATCTCAAAATTCATCCTTTAAAACCCATTTTAAAATCAGACATTGCATTACCATGTAAATGGCACATCAAAATCATGTTACAAAATGTTTTCAGTCATGAAATATAAAAATTTAGGTTTGTATCATGCACATTCAAGTCTATCTTCAAAAACGTGAGTGACAGTTATCAGGTTAATTAGCCTACGTTGAAAAGCAAGTAAGACCGTGCTTTATCTGGAGGGATATTTTTGCAAAAATCTCAAGTGCTCTAGATTTCTATTCATTCAGCTTTTACTTTTAGCACTGAATGCATGTCATGTTAAGATCAATCTATTGCATTCGTTTTCATTGTTTCTTTCTGCATGTGATGCATGAGTGTCATCTAAAACAGATCTCTGATGTAAGCCGTAAACTCAACATGTGATCTGTTCCCAATGGAGTTTCATTGGCTTAGGGCTCATCCAACAACACAGCTCCTTGGTTTTTCTCCCTGAAACCCAGTTAAAACCAGATGCACATCATTTGAACTAAATCCCTCAATACGCCAGTGCGCATAGTTATGTGTTCCATTCTCGCAGACAAATGTTTCCCAGAGCATATGCCATTTTAGGAGTACGGGAGCATATGGCACAATTAATTAGTCGAAGCTCATTTAATTTACCAACACACCTTGGTCTGTGGGACCCAGTTTATTGTGCTCTGGTCCTTTTGTGCTCAGTAACAGAGGGCTTCACTGGGGTTTCCAGACTAGTGAACCTGCTTTATCCTCACCATATTGCATTAATTTGAGCAACCTGAGCCAGTCTCACACTTTTTATCTGGTCCCACTTAGTTTGTGATCTCAGTATCTATTTAGGTGACATAGGGCAAGGTTTGGCTGGTTAGCATGGTCCAGTATAACCCCTGGTGCACCATATGGCGTGAAAGTTCTTCAAGCAACACAAAAATCACAGTATATTACAGTAGATGTTTTCCCATTCCTGATTCCCATTTCTTTGAAAGACCCTTAGAAGCGTGAAACAGACATAATTTTTTCAGCAGTTTCTCTGATGTCATCAGTCAGTCAGTGCTATCATTTTATCATTTTCCTGCAGCTCTGGAGTAATCCAACACAGGGCAATTTTTAGGTTAGGGATGCACAGTATATTGGTACTAGAGTTTTTAAAATATATTGCTATTGGCCGATATTGAATGTGTCTGTCACCCCCCTCTTGGACTTTTGTTGTGTTTTCATCCCTCATGTGCTCTGTTTGACCAGGTTTTAGTCTCTCTTTGATTAGTTTAGTTCCTGTGTGCCCTTATTTGGTCATGTTGTTCTTGTATAGTCATCATTAGTTAACCGCCATTCAATGTCTAGTTTATCACTCTCATTATCCTGTGTATATTATTTGACCTCTGGTTGTTCTCCTCTGTCCTTTGTATTGTGTGAATGTTATCTTTGGATAACTTCTTTATTATTCGCACCCATTAAACGACTTGGGAGTTGAGCCTTCTCCACTAAAATTGTGTGAATGTTACCCTGTGTGTTAGACCCTCTTTTTCATGTGGATTACCATTAAAAGAATTTGTTGTTATAATCTTCGTCTCCCTAACAGCTGTCGTGTAACAAAGTGACAATTCTGAAAATGGCAGATTTAAAGATCATAAAATTAAATAAGTTATTTTAATTACTTAAAAGTAATTTGAGTTTGCTTCTTAACATTAGAATGTGCAATATAATAATGGATATTAATTTTAAGATATTCTAATAACGTTTATATAATAACATTGAACAGTATTATTACCGTTATTAACTGTAACTGAGTGTTAGATAACTACAAATGTAATCTAAATTAAAAATAGTGGAAATGACAATGTGTAATAAATATATTTTTTGTCCAGTATTGGATATATATAGTGTGTATACAGAACTGTATATATCAGAAACTAGAGGTATTTTACAAATTATTCTATTGTTCTTTATAAAAAAAAAACCTATTGAAGAAATATTGATTAATGTGCTAATGCTTGCACTTGCATTGAGATTCAGGTATTTGAATTACTTCAAAATAATTAATAGCATTACAATGAATTTGCTTCACAAATTATAGTGTACCATATAATAAAAATGTATGTTAATTTTTAGATATTCTAATTACATTCATATAGTAAATAATGTTTAACAATATTATGAAATATTATACATTATTAGCATTAATAAATATTAATTTTAGAAAGGTCATCTAAATGTAGAAATAGTCCAAATGAGCATGCATTATAAATAAATAACTGGCATAATAAATAAATAATAAATATCTAATATTGGATATATATTCACCAATGCCAGTAAAAAGTGTCCGATAACTGACATGGTATCTATAATAGATTGTATTTTTCAGAATTTCAATTTGTATTAAATATCACTCCATTCTTCTTAAACATATTTACAATTGCTATATTGTTGTAGAGAAGATGTTACTTTTTTTGGATAATTAAAGCAATATCAATCCCTTACTCTCTTAAATCTTAGCCTAGCATTCAGACTTTACTCTTCAGCTGAATACAAATACAAACACATCTCCTTATAATGCCATGAGATCGACATGCTATCTGCTTTTTTAGAGAGCATCTTTCTTCAGTAGCTCACTAGCAAGTGACTAATGGAACCTAATGGATCCAGGGAAGTTTATTGGCTTATCTGAGGACATACATGACTGAACCCATGTGTATATGAAAGGGGTCTTAAAAGCCGAGCCAGTTATTTGTAATGTGGAAGATTAAATGCTGCCCTGTTCTGACAATGTGATTTAGCCAAAAATCTATGGAAAGATATGGTATAAAAAACACAACTCTCTCAGACTTTCCTCCTAAGCTTTTATGTAATCAATTTGGGCATGATTCAGTTTTGTCACTCTTAAAGGCCCTTTTTACCCCTTTTAACCTTTTTGTGAGTCCGGGACATGTGTCATAGTCTTCTGTTGTTGCTCAGTTCCCTTGTGGGTATGACAACTATCTAGTCATTATCTAGTCACTCCTATCCAAAAAGAGACTGATGATTTGCATATGAAAGCATAGTGGCCATTACATATACAGAAGTTGAATGTGAAGAATACATTAGAACATCAGAATATGCTTTTTGTCACATAAAGCAATGTTCTTCCACTGGGAGACATGGCCCCAATCCCTCAATCCATATTCAAGCCAGATCTGTGCGCCCTTGAGCATTGCATTCAGTGCTGCTGCACATTATACTGTTTCATTGTTTAAAATCAATGGAAATTTGAATGGTTCAATACAAGGAACAAAGAATAAATTGCACTGGTACTAAATAAAATTTTGCACAAGCAGAAAATGAATTCAGTTTGAAGAAGTAAGATTGTTGACTTGAAATCTAGTATTTATATGTCTGATTCATTGTGCTTTCTTGGCATATTTGAAGTAAAGAATGATCCCGATCAATAATGTGAATCAATGGTCTTAATCAATCTGAATGGATGTAAAAAGGTTATACTGTTATACTGGAATTTATTTGACAGATTTTTGTTGTTTTATTAATAAGTTCATTGATTATTAATACAAAGAGTTAATCTATATTAAATGAAAGATCAAAGACCATCAGCTCAATGGCTACAGTTTCTTTTGTTTCTCCAGGGAAGTGTGTCTTTGTTTTTGCCCCATTTGATTCTCCACATCTGAACACAGCTACATGATGGGAATGTGGGTTGGGCATTTCGACCAGTGACCTAAAGATCCAAGCCATCCTAACTCGCCAGAATGTGTTTTTGATAGGCAAGAGAAAATGAGAGAGCATAAAATATTTTTAGTTTTTTGCTGATTTACTCAAACAAATATTAAGCCTGAAGCTTTGAAGTTTTGCATCTTTAACATTATCAATTGATTAAAATTAGAACTTAACTCAGATACAATTAAATTAATAATAATATGTCCTATTACCATAAATATATATAGGTAGATGGCATCTGCCTTATTACTGTCTGGTTTTGGGCCACTATACAGAAGCCATGTTGAAATTGTCAAAGCCTGTAATATTGAGTTAATACATATTTAAAACAAACCAACACATTTTCACTAATGAAAGACTGTGTGTGATAACACACTGACCATCTGCATGACTGGACCAGTCGAATATTGGCAACTACCTATTCATATCTAAGGATGTTACATTACATTAACTACACCCTTCTTCTTTTCTGTGATGGTATGTGATAACAGTAAATTAAAAAGTTATGTTATGTGAATTTATGTTTGCACCACCGCAAATTATTATTGACAGTAAAGTGACAGTAAAGTCACAGTGAAGAGATTAAAAGTAAAAAGTTTAGAAAAGTGTTCAAAATATTTTCAACATGATAATACTCAATAATGTGATTCTGAATACTGGAGCAATTTCATTGCAGAAATGAAATACATTTTAAAATATATTCATATAGTAAAGTTATTACTGTTTTTACTGTATTTTTAATCAAATAACTGCAAAAAAACGATTAAACAATAAAAAACAAAAAGTAAATTGTTTTAAAAATAAATAAAGATTTATTTCTAAAACATAAAAAAACTTACAGACACAAAACTTTTGAATGGTGTACTTTTTTTGATGTGAAATATTAATGTGAAAAATTCATTGCCTGCTGTATATGCATTTTCGGACATTTCCGTGTTGTTTTCTGTACAACTGTTCATGGAGACTGCCATTATGCAAATACTGTATATATTTTTTTGCCAGGTCAGTCCATAATTCTTGTTCTGAAAAACACTGCCTGTAAACCTCCAAAAAACAAAGAACTGTGGTTGGTCATTTGAAATGAGTCACGACAGGAGACTGCAATAACCCCTGCTCCCCCAACTGTTAACTATTAAAATGTATAAATCATTGTCTGGTTAAAAACGAAAAAAAGTTTCCATCTTTTTAATGATTAAAGATTATACAAACAGTGAACAGTTGGCAATCGGCACATCTGCGCAGCCACTTCTGTCTCATCAAGCCATGTAGGCTTAATGAATGGTTCTTTACACTCCCGATTCTGCCATTCATGTGTCAGTCCCTAACTGTCTTTCTCTTGTCCTCTTCTGACTCTGCTTTAGGAGAGCCCCACTGTTTCTCCCAATTAAAACTGTAGAGCTGCCTGGTCACCCGCCGCTCACAACACTTTCTGATTTATCCTGTTTTCCACTGCCACTTCCGGATTGATGGGGGAGGAAGACGTGGACATAGCAAGAGCTTTGACATCAGCATTTATTTAAAGTAAATCACCCCACCAAAAGCCCAAACGGAAGAGATGAAAAGATTTCTTGACATGCTCTCCATGAATAAACATGATTCATCCATGCAGTTTGGAGAAATTCAGCATTACATGACTTGCTCACCAATGGATCTTTTGCAGTGAATGGGTGCCGTCAGAATTAGAGTCCAAACAGCTGATAAAAACATCATAATAATCTACAAGTTTATTGATTGACTCCAATCAATCAATTAATGTCCTGTGAAGTGAAAAATGGCATGTTTGTAATAAACAAACACTCAAATTATGTTTTTAACTCATTTTTTAAAAATCATTTTGTCCGAACCAGGAGAGAAATATTCACAGATCAAGCACCATTTACAAGTGAAAACTGTCCAAAACAGTCCTAAACTCATTTTGATTTTGACAAAGAAGCATTGTTATTATGGTTTATGGACTCTTGTTTTTGTCACGAGCAATAGTTTAAAAATAAAACACCTTAATGATGGATTTGTTTATTGTAAACACACAGCTTTTTATTTCACAGAATGTTAACTAGCGTACAGGAGTCCTGTGGATTATTGTGGATTATTGTGAAGTTGTTATCAGCAGTTCAGACTCTCTTTTTGACGGCACCTGTTCGGTACAGAGGATCGATTGGTGAGCAAGTCATGTAATGCTAAATTTATTAAACCCACACACACACACACACACACATCTGCAGTATATTTTTGATGTTTTTTTGCAAATACTCAAATTGGGGGGACTTTTCTTTTAACAGCGCTTGAGGGGAAGATTACTAAATAGACTTAAATGCCTGTTTCTCAAAAAACTATCAGGTTTTAGAAAATTTACGTTCATTGTATATGTATGTAAATTTACTTTCATTGTGATTCTTTTTTTTATCTTAAGAGGCCCAGTCTTCATTCACTTTCATTGTATTGATCATATCACATGATTATATCATGCATACTAGATTATACATATGTCTTTAGTATTGGAGTTTGTGCTACATTAGATGAAGTTAGACCTGTAGCTGGAGATATTCATTATCAGATTAATGATAAACTCCTTGCATTCAAGACCTCAAAGCTTTTAGGATTTACTAGTAGGCCATATGCAGAGATGTTTTTGAAAAGATCTGGCAGCGTTTTTCTTTTCCTTCATAGTGATGATCCCAACAAAACCATATTACATCCCAGACTTTTGTGTGCTACATAAGTAAATCCATTAGCGCTAAGAGAATTTCCTTTTCAGAGCTCCGCATCCAAATAGGGGTTCATGAGAAAGCCCAGCAGTTCTCAAGGATGTGATGCTTTTCAAAGCACCTGTCGTGAGTTAATGTAAAATGAAAAGAAAAAAACATCACAAGATTGCTAAAAGCCACATGGGAGCTGGTGGAAGCTCATAAGAGCATTTAGATGGAATAGGTATAAAGAATGGTATACGCTAAATGACTTGTGTATGGTATGTACAGCATAGCAAAACCACAATTTACCAAGAATACATCCATGAAGTACCCTTGTGACCAAGCTAATCCTGTTCTTCAAATAATCAGCACATGGCCCTCTGCAGCCTTAGGTACAGCTTGAACTATGAGGAGCTTTCTGAGTCACAGAGCTGATGTAAGAGACTGATCAGATGTATAAACCTCGGGACATCTGGCCTGACCTTGCCTCCATCTCTCAACTAAAAACATATAGTATTTAATGAGTGAATGTTGAGTAAGAGAAGCCTGGGGAACAAGGTAACCATACCATGACACTGTAGAATAAAAATCTTGCAAAATTATTGTCCAGTTATTAGGACTTTGATTTGGAAATGACATAACTTCTGTAAAACATTATGTAAATCATTTTCACAGATTACTTTTTTATTCTTTTGATTAGAATATTCTGATGAATTTTAATATCATAAGATTGAAAGTTTCTTTTAATGTGACCTTCATATAACAAAAAGTGAAGATGTAAAGTGTTAGTTTAAATAAAGATCCACCCATGGGACGTAAAAGTGTCCGTAGTTGAAGAAACACTTAGAAACAGATTAAAGTATGTGAACTGAACCAGGGCAGCCAAATTGGATTAACTAAAAATTGATTCCAAGAACAAAAAGAGAAAATAACAGGGAGGCACCTTGAAACACAGAAAATTGGCAGCTGAATCCCCATAACTCAGTTACTATGCAGATGTCAAAAATCTCATATCCATAAATAAAATTAGTCAAATAAGTCTGTACATTACTATACCTTGGGGTTTTACTTGCATCCTATATCTTCTGGTTGCATTACTGTTGGGTGGCAAAAGAAAGAACACTAACTCTGAAAAGATTTAAAGGGCATTCATAGAGGCCGTTTATATTTATTTCAAATCAGTCCTTGGAAATGATAAAAGTTAATGTGCACTAGATGCAATAATAAGAATCCATTCCTGTGAAGTTGGCAGCAGCATGCATGCATGTTTAAAATCACATCACTACAAATGTTGTGTTTCCACACAACTGTTTCCTTAACTGTTCCATGTTGCAGTATGTTAATAGGCTCCATTACTATTCAGTGAATTGTTTACCATGATTTCTCGAGTTAGCCTCTAAGTGCTTTGATAATGAATGCAGTACGCATGGACATTTGCAGAAAGCAGCTAAACAGAATGCATTAAAGCTCAGCTTTTTGTAGAGTAGAAAAATTCTTTAACTATGATGCATCTGTTTCAAGAAAGGTTTAGCTACAGTAATAGTGATCATAAGGCTTTAATACATTTTAACTGCTTATGTCAGGATCTATATTCACTATGTAAGTGATAATAGTCGGTTAATTGCATGCATTGTGGTACATTTGTACAGTATGAATCAAGAGAGAGCAAGTCTGTGGAGTGACATGAGAAAAATAAAATTTGCTTCGGTTTCATTTACCCAGATGAGTGATTTAATATACAGTGTTGTCATTGTGATTGACATTAATACAAACTCCAGCTGTTTGGCCTCTCATTCTGACGGCACCCATTCACTGCAGAGGATCCATTGGTGAGCAAGTCATGTAATGCTAAATTTCTCCTAATCCGATGCAGAAACTAACTCATCTCCATCTTGAATCCACCCACGTGACCATTGCTGAGGACTGTCAAATTCACATTAACAGCTTCATTAAGGCAGAAGTAAGCTATTTGATGTCTTACACTTCCTTTATTGTTGGCATAGGATGTTTCTTTAAAGACAAATGCACTGATTGCATAAGGAAAAATGACCTTCTTCTACAATTTCTCACATTAACTTTGTAATTGGTTTATTTGCATAGAGCCCTAAACAGTTACACTGCCATCTCATTAAAACTGAATCTAAATTATAAGATGTTCAGAACAAACAAGGCACCAATATAAAATTGATAATCTCCTTTCTTTGGGGCAATTAAACATATCACTCTACAACAGCCATACTCCGATAAGAAAACATGATATGTATTTTCTAGATCAAAGCCAAGCAAACTCTTTGATTGTTTCTTGCGCTGTTGGTTGAAAAAAAATGGATGATGTCTTGGATGATTAAAAAAAAAAAAAATCAATTCCCTGCTGCCTGTTGTTTTAGGCTACTTTAATCAAAGAGCAGACATGTAAATAAATTATGCTTTCCTCAATTTCCTGTGTAGTGTTTTGCTCGCCCACTGTAATTGATCTTTCAGAAGTCCTTGTGCTGAGCCTGAAGTCTAAGATGCATCTCAGTGGAATGGATGGATGTGTATGTCGACAGAGATTACTGAATGTCTTGTGTATTTGATGCTAAACATGGCTGACAATGTGATAAATCCATTAGCAGTCCCTTTCAAAAGAGGAAACGCACAAATAAATTATACATCATTATCATTGTTGAAATCTGTGTGTAATTAGTCAATTATAGTACATGTTTTTGGTTGTGTTTTATATATATTGGTTGTTGTTTTGCTTATATCTCTCAGTGAAGGTTTTTTGTATCAAAAGATTTTGTTTAAATACATTTCAAAGCCTAAAGGATTTAAAGTTCCAATCCATCTGTCAAAGTGTGACAATGGGGAAGAAAGAAAGCTTTTATTAAAGCTAAAGAACAAAATTAAATGATGGCAATGAATAATGCAGAGGTTTTTTATTAATAACAAAAGATAATCTCTTTTTTTATTCTACTATTGAAAAACTATTGAAAAACACCATTGGTAATTGAAATAAAACTGAAATTAAATGTAAAAAATAGATTAAATTCAAAATGTTTCCATGGCTGCTAATTGAAACAAAATCAATTAAATACTAAAATTACTAAAAATTAACTAAATTACCTAAAATTTAAATCTGAAAATAAACATAGTGAATTTTTTTTTATTTAATATAAATAAATTATATAATAAAAAGTTCATAATACAAAAATATCACTGTAAGGGGGAAGAAGGATTTAATTTATTTTTCACAACAGCTCACCTATATGGTGTCACAAATTCTGGCATATAAATAGAAACTGTCATTCCTCCAGAGAAGGATTAGATTATGCATTTGTCTAATGGGAATGATACAAGAAAATAATATTCATTGTCATCTTGCATTAGTTTTTAAACATACTTTGAAGGTTTTACAAATAACAAAAAAATGAGCCGCATTCTGAATTGTAATTTTTTTTTTTTTTAGCCGAAGCATATAGAGTATAGTTTCTGAAAACAGTCAGGGGTGTTTTATTTATTTATTTAAAGTCCAGGAAAGCACTTACACCACCTCCTGTAACAACTCAACCACTTATATTTGGTCTTTGAAGTGTAAAGCCCCCTCAGCTCACGGCGAGTTACATACAGGCTCATTATTGATTTGCTGAAAGGCTGCCTGAATCATGGAGTTTGTAAGTGGATGTGGGGAAAGAGAAAGAAAAATTGGGATGTGAATGCTTAATTCTTTCCCTCTGCACACTGTCACCATTGATTCACTGTTGGCGGCTCAAGCTCGCGGCTTTTTCTTGGACGTGGCCCTATATTTTTTAAGACCGCAGCAGCAAATAGCCACAAGGTCTTCTCTTAATCTAAGGTCTGGATGCATTGGATTTCCCTTTAACCTTCATTGCCCTAGAGCTAAAATCTTTCATCAATACTGACATGCATATGTGTTCAGACTACAAATAAGTAAAAACATACACACAATATGTCCTTCACAGGGTATTCATAACTCTACCATCCCAGTATCAAAAGGCTACAGTCAAATATTGCGGCCCCTCCAGTGTGTTTCACTGTCTACTTTTGATTTAAAGTGTTTACTGAGAGAGAAGCTGCAGGAGTGTGAGGAATGAATTAGTTCCAGGAGGTGACAGAGTGGGGAAGACTCCTGTCGCCTCATTCCCTAAGCATTAGACACTGACATCCGGCATGACCTTGGAACTGGAACTTGATTGCAAGTGTTTGTTCACCGTTGATAGGCTTTACCGCCGCTTTCCCTGTAAGGTACAGACACCCATATAAGAAGAAATCACTTTTCCTGCACAAAAGGGACATATTGAGTTCCAAATTGTTTTATTTGATTCTTTTAACTGATGCATTGGTTAAGGTTTGCTCTGTGGCAACAGGACAAAACCCTTTAAAGGGAAGGCTATGCATCTGTCTGCTGTTCATACTGCATGGCCAAACTGAATAAATAAAAAAAGACCATATATTTTTTTATTAATAGGTTTGGCTGTAAAGCCATTACTAATAGGCTAGACAAATGTTTTAATTAAATTGGGGCCTTTTTATGGTCCAACATTTCAATTGCCCTGTGCACAAAGCCAGGTCCATAAAACAATAGTTTAGTGCTAGTATCTGGTTACCTTAGCTTTATGTATCTTGGGGTAATTTGATCAATTTTAGGCCAAATGATGTTTGGAGGCAATGGCACTAAGCAATAAATACACCAGTTAGAAAGTTATTTAATCAATATTGTTGCAGTGTTGTTGTAATTTGTGCAAGAGTTAACATTGGAAGCAACTGTGAAGTTTCTTTATTTGAGTCCTTTGAATTCACATTATTACACTGAAATATGGATTGTCTCAAATCAATCAACAACAAAACATTAATATACATTTGATAACTATCTATCTAAAAAGAGATATAGTACACTTAATACCATAATGTATACTGCATATCAACATTAACAAAAAGAAGAAAATCCTCAAAAACACCGAACTCTTCTTCCACTCGTAATCTTTGGTAATGGGAAAACAGATACTTGACAGAAGAGAATACTGTATCATACTTTTCCACCTCATGTGGTTCTTTGTTGGCCCATAAAACAAAACATAAAAAAATAATAATAATTCACATTAAAGAGTTAAAAAAGCAAACGGAACAAAGAAGTAAAAGGACAGAAGGAATGACACACAGAAAGGAGTAAGAAAGTGTCACTAGGTATTGGAATACAGCTATAGTCATCAAAACAGGAGATTGTCATGCACGCTTCCCTTAAAAAAATAAAATAATAATAATAATAATATGCAGTACTATCAGCATTCAGATTAATGGCTCACAATTGTAATTTTGGAATTGTTTGACAAAATCTAAGCACACAAGCCCTTAACGTGGGACTATATATGTATATATATGTGTGTGGTTTTGTGATTTCTCTGTTTTTCAAGGGGACACAGAGCGATCGCTGGAGTTCAGCATGGAACCCAGAGGCACAAAGTAATCTCACAAACAATCAATCAGATAGATGGAGCGCCACCATCAGCACCCCACAGTCTGAGACCCCCCGACCCCCCAACACCTAGAGGGACACTTCATTGATCTTCATCCCTACAACCGGCTTGGAGCAATTCAACTGTAAGGTGTGTTTAAAACATGTGATTCTTTGCGTGTACAGTCAGACACAAGTGTGTGCTCAGTAAAGCATGAACGGAACATTTAGAGGTCCACGTATCCACCTCTGGTCAGATATTTAATACTTCATACATAAACAGCTTGACTCTGTATACAACACACACTTAATGTCATATTCCTACAGAACACAAAAACAAAGGTTCCTGCGTGGAACAGATGAAGGCCACCTGGCTTGTGAATGTCATCTTGTTGGTCCGTTCAGGTACACTGATATAGTCCAAATATGCTTGTAACAAGCATGAACTCCACAATCAACTCTCTCTGGAGTCAAAGAAGAAGACACGACGCAGACGCCTCTGACAAAAGAACCTTCGGGCCACGTGATTCAATCAGACTTGTCCTTCTTCTTGCCTCCACCAATGGGAACTTTACTGGCAACGGCGGAGCCGACAGCAGCCACGCCACCAGCCACGGCAGACACACTGCCCTTCACGAGCCCCACTCCCATCGCTGGAACAGCTGCGACTGAGGTAACTGCAGTTTTCGTGAGATCAAAGCTTTTCCCTCCAACCCAAGCAACTCCACCCACTGTGGCCCCAACGGCTCCCTTCGTGACACTGAACAGACCACCGGCCACCCTGGAGAACATGCCAGGCTGGGGTTGGGGGTGGTCTTTGTTGGTATCTACAGGATATAAAATTAAGTGTTAATATTGAAAATATCACCAGATAAGATAACGGAGTAGCGGTCTAAAATAATAAAAACAAAACAAATAAAAAATTTATAAAATAGAGGAGAATTAATAAAAAGATGTGAAAAAAAAACTTATACAATGATATATATACACAATTTTTTTTTTTTATATTTAATTAAAACATTCGCTTTCAATGAATATAATAAAAATGTATTAGCTGAAAAACTGTACCTAATTAAAAATACTAGCTATATTTTATTTAATTGCAATTATTTTTTTATTTCATTTATTTCTTTAATGTTTTCACTTTCATTGAATTTAATAAACATAATGGGTGAAAAACTGTACAATAAAAAAAATTTGAGTCACGTTTGAATTCAAAGTAATTGTTAATTAGATTCATTTCATAGTTCAATTAAAGCATTCACTGTCAATTAATAAAACAAATGTATGAAGTGAAGAATTCTATTAAATTAATGTGCTAATAAATGTGCCAGTCATATTTTTTTTTAAGTAATTATTTCATTTAATTTCATAATTCAATTAAACATTTTGCTTTCAATAAATTTAAATACAATTAAAATATATTAGGTGAATAACTATAAAATGTAAAATATAAGCCATATTTTAATTAAAAGTAATTACTAATAAGATTAATTAATTTCATACTTGATCACTTTCAATTTCTAAAATAAAATTATTAGGTGAAGAACTTCATTCAGTTAAATAAACTAGCCACATTTAATTAATAATTTAGTTATTTCAATGAATTACGATTCAATTTTACTTTCACTTACAATGAGTAGAACAATTTAGAGTATCTGGCTACTGAATTCTATAAAAAAAATATGAATGATTTACTTTATTAATGTTCTTTATTTGATGATATAACCATTGCAATTCTTAGTTACTGCATTTAGTGAAATGTTTTGTTTGAAACGTGTTCTTATGGCATCTTGCTTTAAAAGAAATGCCATTTGCTTTGAAATGCTCTCATTTACAGCAATACCAGTCATACATCTTTAATGTCTAAACACTTTTTAGAAAACAATTTGATAGCCAGGGGTACTAAGACCTACTACTATAACCAGATTTACGATTTTATAACCAAATCTAGTAAGTTTGATAATTAAGACTGTAGTGCAATGCCCTAAATGTCAGTCTTGTATTGTGCAAGAGCACCACTATGTGGCACAAAGCATTATCATTCTCTTGCATGAAGCTGTATGAAGGACAGCTGTATAAAATAATTAATTTGACATGACTGTGCTAAAATAAAATGCTTGATTGCTTAAAAAAAAAAAAAAAAAAAAAGGAATAACTGTTGCAAGTCACTTTCATGATGAAATGTCAGCATAACCTGCAGTAGCTACCTGCTGGAGGCTCATCCTTCAAGTATGCAGGCAACTCCTCCTGTTGCTGGTTTGTTTCACTCATTTTTATTCTACATAAAAAATACAAACAAACAATGCAGTGGCAGTTAGAATACAATCCTTAATTTTCCACAGAAAAAAAACAACAACAACAATTTTAATTTGTCTCCCAACAATCAAGAATTTGGGCGGGACCAGACACAGAAAACAAGGTGAAAGGTTAGCCCTAAAAACAAGCACTGACACAGAACAAGGCGGACCAGTTCACTCTGTCAACAAAAAGTAACCTGCAACACCCTGTCAACACTGCCAACAGGTAGACTGGGCTATTTAAGCACAAACTAAATTACTGTGTACCAGATCCTCCATACCAAAGTTCATAAATGTTTTTTAGCAATAATTATGACAAGATGACTACTGAAATGATAAACCTTTATTTTCATTAGTACCGGTAAACCTTATAAACATGAGGGATATTAAGAAATCATAATTAAATATTAACATGCAGCAGATTAAATATGAAGCTGTAATGCAATATCCCAATTTCATCATGTATTGTCCTTATGTCATACGTAACCAAGGACAATAAATATAAAATCATTGAGCAGTATTATATTAATACGTGTACAGTTACACGTAAGCAATCATTGAATTGAGTAGAAATGAGTGAATAACTCGTGGTCTTGAGTCAACTTTATGACGTACCAAACCAGTGCATTATTAATATCAAGTGTGTCCTAAAGCGAACTTTAGTAAAGGGATGTCAGACTCATGTTACTGAATCGATTCTTTCGCATTTACAAGAACCTGTTCAAATGAAACCAAAAATGAGATCGACTCTTTTAAATCTAGACAAAAGTATTTCAGTAGCGTGATCACATTTATAAATTAATTTATTAAATAAACTATCCTGTGTGTAAAACTACAATATTAAGTCATACAGATATTTCCTGTGAGTTCATTTGTAATATTTCTCCTATTATAAAACCTTCGACTGACACAGTGAAACACGATAGACTACTATTTTGAAACCGTGAAAGACGGTTAGGGAATCGTTAGCTCGGGAATCGTTTAATCCGGCTTTGTGAACAGTTTTAAACGATTCATTAAAACGACTCAAACGAATGATTCATTCATGAATCGAACATTTGTTATAAACCTTAGCTGTTTCTAAATATGACGTGGCACTTGTGTGAGAAGTATTTTCTTTCCTCGGAATAAATAATAATAATCTGGGTTTAAATTAATTCCTTTTTGCACTACATTTAAACGTTAGGTGAGAAAGAACAATAAGGGTTTGACAGGAAATTATATAGGTCACCTTTACGAAGAAAACATGTTAACCAAGCGAAGGAAACTCTGACTTAAGAAACTAAAGAGCCAGAAGCAGATGTTGCTTTGAAGTTAATTACGTTAAGAAAATAGCGTTTGGTGTTAGGTAAGAGATGCGTTAGAAAATCTAGCCATTTTCTACCGAGTCAATATGAATCCCATAATATAATTAGTTTAAAAAAATCCACATCCCCTAGAAAAACATGCAGAAGGTAAACTTTGCCAGCTGTCGTGTATATACTTACGAGTTTGTTTCGTCTGCAGATGAAGTTTGAAACTTCTGTCTCCACCCCTTGTTTGTTTCAAAGGAAAAATATGCTGCTCCCTTCTGCTTTTAAGAAAGACACACGCTAAATTCAGGATGGATCTGCGACCTGACGAGACTTTTCTTATAAGACCTATCTTTGCATAATGTGTACGTGGCGTCCTAGCTGTTTTTAACCACGTACCAATGTGGACACATAGGAGAGGAAGTGACGTTTCTGGTTCTTACCCTTTGTGTGTGTGTGGGTAAAATAACTTTACAATACTATCTGGCTGTGTGTGATGTATGGTGAAAATGAAGGGTGTATCTGTGCTATGTGAACCTGAGTTCTATTGTTTTTCATTGACTGAGATCTGATAGTGGACAAGGATCAATTAACTTGTCTTTTTTAGACAAAACCTCTGAGGATAGACAGCAAAGTGATAACAGAAAATGCTAAGTAATGTTTACTTGATAACTAGGCTTCATGACTTCTTTGCCATGTTAAGTACTATACTCTAAGAAAAGTCAATAAAAATGGGGCCCAATGTGCCGTGTTATTAAGGAATTTTCTGTATTGATTTTTCCTGTTTAACCTGTATTTTGAGTTACACTTTTCATTTTGTGATTTTCAGTTAAATGAAATGCCTGTAAACATTACAAATAATGAAAACTACCAGTAGCTTTTACTAGTCTACTTTTTTTCTTAGCATGTAGGTGATTTCTTCATTGCATGATTGTTAGCAACAGGGCGGTGTGCCATTCAGAACTGAATTAAGAATGCCTTTTACAGTTTAATTTTAGTTTGAACATGATGTAGAATTCCTATTTGAATTTCAGGTAAAGTTCAGTGAAATTCAAAGAAATTATTAGCCTATCACTGTTTCAAAGTGAAGTTTTCACAAATTCATATTCCATAAACATGTGCATTTTCATTATAGACATATGCTGTATTTCTGAAAACATTAGCAAAATATTAATTAATCACAACATTCAATAGTGAAATATTTTTTTATAATAACTCTTCCACAGGTCAACATTGTGTAACTAACTGCTTATTCATGGTGCTCATCTAGTTCTCTACAACTAAGTTTGCTAATACAATTATTTTATATTCATATTTCATATCCATCTATCTGTAAATTCCACTTCATGTCATTCAAGTTCAACATCCTGTGAGCTGTGGCCAGTATACTCATGAAATGATCAGAGTCAGTTCTTGAATCTGAATTTTGCCCCAATAGGCTATGTAAAGCAAAAACTGTTATGTTTTACATGGAGATCCTGCCCTGTACTGTTTAATACAGAGATGTAAACTGTTTAAGTAGGCCAACTTCAGTAAACTGTGGATTACATATAATAAGATTTTTAATTATTTAAACCCATTAATCTAGCGTTTTCTATTGGCTGTTGATCTGCAGCAGCTGTAACAGGGATGTTTTCCCGCTCTTATTCATAAAATGACGTACTTCCTGCATTGTCAAGCAGCTTGTAATGTTTTGCGGGAACGGTGGACTCGCACAGATTCAAATATGACATTTATTTTGCAGTAGATATCACGTTGATACATTTGTAATTCACGATCTGCTATTTTGTCGCGAGGGATATCATCGGTTTGCTGCTGTTCGTTTTGATTGTCTTCCCTTCCTCAGACCGGTAAACAAATACAGAGGCAAGTAACGTTAACCAATGACTTATTTGTTTGATTTATATAGTAGATGCATTTAACTTTTGGAAAGCGTATTTCAGATTATTAGCCAAAAATCATGGTTTCTCGCATTCTCTAGCTGCTATATTGAATGTTTAAAGCAATATCAATGGTTTTGATATGAGGTCATATTTAATGCAGTATTTCATCTTTGGCTGCATTGTAACTTAGCTGGGACGCCAGCGAATCGCATACAATATTCACTTACAACTCGTTACACAGTGAAAGTGCAGATTCTAGCGTTACAAACGACATGGGTGATTATTACGATACAAAGAACGCGCCCTGAAGCGATGTTTATATGTAGTAATGCGTCATATTGTTATTTTTTTTTTATTTCTTTTTTAAAAAACGCATCAGATTTTAAAGCCTTTGCTTAAGTGATTGTTACTTAAACTTAAATTGTTATGTTAGGTATTTCGTCAACATTGGGTACTTTCATGTCACAGCTTGGATGATTTTGATGTAATTATCAAATTAACGTAAACTTAAAATTGATGTACAGTTTTTGTTTGCCTTCAACTCTCATTGCAAAAAAAAAAAAAAAAAAAAATTATTATTAAAAAAAATAATGTCTTAACAAAAGTGGCCCTAGTTGTTGCTATATTTGAAGAAACACCCAATAATGATTTCTGTATTATTTTAGTGATATCACTAGACTTTGCTTTATGTTCATTTTTCTCCCCAAACTAATTTAAATATATTTAAATTTAAAATATTCAAAATTACACCCTTTCAATGTATTGGATTAATAAACTTCCGTCCCAATATTACACCCTGTTCCCTCAGTTTGGTGCACTTTGGCCACTGAGTGGGAGCATTTAATTAACTTAAGCCTTCTAGATAGTGTGCAGATAGTAGTCATCAGTTTTGCGACCTTGTTTTCTGCACAGTCTGAACTTAATTGAAAGTAATCAGAAAAAAGACCATCTACTACAAAATAGCAAGAAAATGTCTTCTACGTCAGTCTTAATGAATCCTTCTCTATATGAATGCATTTAATCATGGGGTCACTGTATCATTTTTGTTTGTTTTATTATTAATAATAAAAGTAATAATCATTATCATCTTATGGTTTCTAAGGCAACATGAATTTTTTTTCCCCTAGGATGGCAAAGCTGAATTTTTAACAGATGTTGTGTCCATTTTGTGCACCAATAACATTTGAGTGTAAGTTGTGCTCATTTGTCTCAAGTGGGCTTTTTGATGAACAAAGTTCAAAAGAAGGTGAATTAGTTGACTTGTCTTTTGAAATTGTCAGCAGGGGGCGCTAAATGACAGGCCCTCATCCATGAGATGGAGAAACTAGTCTCTGTAACTGTAGCTGTGTCAGCAGATCATGCAGGGGGGGCTAGCTATATACAAGGATGAACACTGAACTGATTTGAAGTGTGTATTTAGCTTTTATGTGTGGAGTTTTAAAGTCCGCTTTTGATATTTGACAAATATCTCCCAGTAGTAAAATGGATCTAGAGGCTTTTAGTCTTATAATGTTTCCCCCGTCTCTAATATTTATATAAAAATATTAAAACTGTCTGGAGCATAACATTCCATACTAAATGAATCTTCCATCTTGGTTCCCTTTTAGCTGCTTCTCATCAAACAGCTGAACTAATTAAGCTCAATTAGTCAGCAGTGAGAGGCCAGAGATGTGTGCTAATATCAGCACAATGACCCTGTGCTGTCTTACTAACTCGGAGTCTGACAGCCAGCTCATTCCTGCCCTGACTGCCCGTTGCTAACCTCTTCTCCATGGTTTCAGTCACACCACTGCTCCTGTTGGTTTTTGCCTCTTCTTTGGCGTGAAGCCCCTGTGCCTATGATTAGTGAAGTCTTTGTGAGACAGCAGACAGTTTTGCTTATTTGTCTGCAAACCCCCACCCCAATTTTGTAAGTGTTTTTTTTTTTTTTTTTTTTTTACTTTGTGTTCATCAGAAGTTTGAAAAGGGTGTTTTGGGGGTTTTCTTTCATACTTAAGGAATTTATTTTTATTTAGAGTCCCAGATTGTGACAAAACAGAGAAACGCATTGTACTGCAGACTTCTCAGCGCTGTTTGTGCAAGGCTTATTAAGCTCAGCTGTGAAATATTGGAGTGTCTCTGTGCTTAGCAGGGAGACAAAGGCAGTGACCTCCCATCCCCTGTAGTTTTTAATAGTTCTGTGGGAGTAGCCATTACAGCAGTGGAGGTGGGAGAGAGTGAGGAATCTCATAAGGACCGGTCTTGATGCACTTAAAAAGATTAAATAACTAGCAAATGACTAATTCAGTTTTGTCAGAGTTGAGTTGAGTTATAGCCATTTGCAGTGTGTTTTGGTTGGGGGTTGCCAGATTTTGTTCAGTCTTGTAGTTGTTTATCACTCTGCACACTGACCCGTTGTCATTGTGAATGTGATATCTGTGCCTCCTTCGGCTGTGATAAGGTTTGTCGTTGAAAGGCCTGTCTTATCGTATTCGTATGCTGTGAAGCAGGCCTTGTTTTATAGGATGTATCTTTGTATCCACTCCTCTTACCTTTTACTCTCCCCCTCCGTCTCTTTCTGTCCCAGTTGTCGTTGTCCATCATTCATCCTTCGAAGACGTCAGAGGCTTGAGAAATGGCCTCTCACGGCTCCAGGGATCTTCCTCACCTCTAGCTTCCCACAAACTCTTTATTGGATTCTACCTCTGCATCATCTATCTGTTCACTTTTCTTTTTTCTTTTTTTTTGTCTAAATGGCCCCCTCCTTTCTCCTCCAGCTGGGTTTGTTGACACACAGTCAATCCTGGACACTTTCAGCCCCCTCACCCATCTCTTGTACCCGTTCCCCTTCCCTGAGCCATAAAGCTGCCACAGCTGTGGGCAGTTGAACCAAAGTGGGAGGGACACATTAAATATATTACAGCCATTAGCTTGTTGGGGCTTGACAGGTTTAATACATTGTAGCTTTACGCCAGCTAAAGGCAGGACACAGCAGAGCTCTGCTGTGATTTTAATTACTTTTAAATATTGCAATGAACCTAATCAGGAGAGGTGTATATATGAAATGGCAACAAGCAAATATAATTTACAAAAAAAGTGTGTAACAGTTTGTTTTAATTAAAACTTATTTTAAAGATGTGTTTACAAGATAATGTAAAATCTGTTCTTTATCATAATTCAGCATTCTATTTGATATTTAGAAGCTATCTATTCTGCCTCATTTTTCTTCAACTTTGTGATTTTTATAAGTGTTTTTTTTTTCAGATGGTTAATTGTCACAGGTTTAAGACATTTAAAATGTTAATTTGAAAGTGATTGTATTGTAATATTTGCATGTTGAATTGTGACTTATTTCAATGAAGAATTGTTTTTTTTTTTTTTCTCCACAGGCTTCAATTCAACAGAACATTTTGAATTAATATTAGTATTGATCATTTAAATGTAGTAATTAAACGCTTGGGGTAATTTTATGTAAAATCTGCATTTGTATGATCAACTACAGTAAGAACAGTAATATTGTGAGAAATTTTAGTAAAATTGTACATTTTAGTTTTAAGTTATCTTTAAGCTTGGCATAAAACTTAATGCAATATTATTAAAGATTTAAGTAAGCTTGTTACAAAGACAGTTATTTCCTTCTGAAAATTTAGTTGCATACTAAATGAGTCGAAGCATACATAAATGAATGCCCCTTTCCAGGTATGAACATGAGCAAGGCGAAGTCAAGTAGGGACCGAAGGATCGCTCTGCCCGTCGTCACAAGGGTGACTCGCAGTTCCATCAACCCTCAGGACTCTCGGCGCTCTAAACCCACAGATTCAGGCCTGGTGGACGACCTCAGCCTCATGAGCGTGAGTGAACAGCAGGCCTCATTAGCACGGTGAGACAACACAACCTTCTGTTTGGCCTTCCAACGAACAATAAGAGATTACAAAAGCTCTGTATCCTAGCAAGAGCAAGCATTTGTAAAACATGGTTTCATGAAATCTAGTTTAAAACATTGCAACATTATTTTCCTTCACACTTCAACTATCAAAGAAAATAATTATGTAAACTGAAAATAACTTACAAAAACGAAACAAAAAAAAAACTGTCAAAACAACAAACTTTTTCAGAAAAAAAGCACTATGCGGTTTAAAGAAAATTTTATATTTTTTTTACTGTAAAATTACAGTAAAAAAACACTTTTCTTTAGGAAAGGGAAGTCCTACCAGAGTTCATCTCCCAGCACTAAGGCCGTTCTCTCCTCCTCACCTTCTGGCAGCTCTGTCCCGCGCGGGGCTTTGGAAACTATCGGCCGGCTGATGAAGCTAGGCCGGGTTCGAAACATTGTGGTGGTTGCTGGAGCAGGTATCAGCACAGGCAGCGGTATACCAGACTTCAGGTGGATGCTCAAAACATTCCAACTACTTCTGAATCACTGTTTCACTCGGCTAACAGCTGTTTTTGTATCAGGACGCCAGGAACAGGTCTTTATGCGAACCTTGCGAAGTATGACATCCCTTATCCAGAGGCCATCTTTAACATCGACTACTTCTCTGACAACCCTCATCCTTTCTTCTCATTGGCTAAAGAGCTGTACCCTGGACACCACCGTCCAAACTATGTTCACTATTTCATCCGTATGCTGCATCAGAAGGGCCTGCTGCTCCGCATGTACACTCAGAACATCGATGGGCTCGAAAAACGTGAGATTAAAATTCAGAGACCTACTACACCACTCTTAAATGTTAAATTTGCAGTGTTACCTATTAAAATGTTCTTTACTCTCTCTGTAGTGTGCGGTATCCCAGATGACAAACTTGTGGAGGCTCATGGGAGTTTTGCCACTGCTGCCTGCCACCTCTGCTATACGCCTTATCCTGCCGAGGAAGCCAAGGTCATCTAAATTGGCCTGAGTGTTCTTAATTACAGTATTGAATTCACTTTAGTGCGCACTACATAATTTTTTCTTTTTTCACTATCAGCAAGCTATAATGAACGGCAACGTTCCCATCTGTACATTTTGTGCTGGGGCAGTCAAACCTAACGTTGTGTTCTTTGGAGAAGATCTGCCAGAAAAGTACTTTCAACATGCTCAAGATTTCCCAAAAGCTGACCTTCTCATGATCATGGGCACTTCTTTAAAGGTAGACTTTATTATTATTACTTTAACTTTATTATTACTTTATTATTTTAACCATGATCTACAAGCCATTTTTTGTGTTTAAGCGACAGTTCTTTTACAGTTCAATTGTTGTACTCCCTCTAAAACTAATAAATACATTCTAAATAGCATTTTGTCAATTTATTAACCTATACGCCAGCTTTGAACCCTTTATTTAATTTAATATATTGATATTACTTTTAAGTGATTTAATTGGAATATTTGTTCACAAAAAAAATAAAAAAAACATTTAACTAAATGTAAAAAAAAAAAAATGTGAGAAGTCCTAATACATTTAAGTTTTGAGTTGGGTATGGTTAGTTTTTTTTATTATTATTACTTCGAGTCTCTTATGCTTACAATACTACATTAACTTGATTAAAATGCAGTAAAAACAATAAATTTTTTATTTTAAAATGCCGTTATTTTGTTGTTTTGTTTTTACTTTAATGTTTTTATTTCTGTGACTTTAAAGCTGATTCAGCAGGCATTACTCCAGTCTTCAGTTGAAGATTGTTTTATCAATGTTGAAAACAGCTGCTTTAATATTTTTGTGAAAACCATAATACCTTAAGTTTTTTTTATTTTATTTTTTTCTCAAGAAAAAGAAAGGAATTTTAAATGGTTATCTCTTGTCACTTTAAATCAGTTTAATTGGTCTTTGCTTAATAAGAGTATCCGTTAATCTTTCTGCTTTGTGGCAGATCGAGCCGTTTGCCAGCCTGGTCAACACCGTGAAGTCTACAGTGCCTCGTCTGCTGCTGAACCGTGATCCAGTTGGACCCTTTGAACGCAGGCCCCTGAGGAGGGCTGACTACATGGAGCTGGGAGATCTTTCTGATTCGGTCCAAAAGCTTGCAGAGATCCTGGGATGGCATTCTGAGATTCAAGACCTGATGAACAGCCATGAAACTGGGCTTTGTTCTTATACTGACCCCAGCAATAGCAGCGGTGAGAACAGTGACTCTTCAGAGACTGACAGCATGCACTAATGTCATCTACAGGCTTTGTACGTTTAAAATCACGGACTATGGCAATGGACACCTAGCAAGGCTTCAAAACCCACAGTGATGTTTATGTATATATCCTTACATGTGAATATTTTAGGATATCAATGTTCTTACCAGTAGTAACAGCCAGTTTGACTGTATCTGGGCAGTCTTTTCCTAAAACAGATAAACGCAGCCTTGTTTGATCACACAGTGAAACTTGGCCGTGTTTCTGGTGGGATTAGACTACATTTTTGTTGGGTTTATAATAATTATCTGCATAATGTCTGCTGCTCATTTTGACTGAAAACCTGCTTCTGAATTCCTTATAAATTCTAGCACTTATACTCTTTATGGAAAGCCGTAATGAATAAGCAGCGAACTGTAATTACATCACATCTGCACATCCTGATTCAAATATAAGGACCTGTTTAGAATGCAAAATTTCTGCTTTTTAAGGTAAAATAAGTTTTTATCATACCCTGAAATGTGGGACTTTAGTTAGTTTAGGACCACTATGAACAAATAAAATGTGTTATAAGGCTCCTTTAGCATTCTACAAACTATATTCAAACCGTTTTTTATGTAAATGTGTATGTCTATATATTTGTTTGCTAGTTGTAAGTCATTTTGGTATCCAATGAGTCAGTTTGGCCCCAGCGAGTGAACTGTGCTAAATTAGCATGGGAGGCATGACCTCCCAAGTGTGCAGTGCCCCCACTGTGTGTTTTCACAGGCACTGCAGCTTCCAAGCAGGAGCTCCAACCCCTCCAAAACTCTAATAAATGTCTTTGGTCGACAACAAAGAACCCCAATATCCTGCTGCTGTGTGTATGTGTGAGGTTCTGTGTATGAGAACGGCTGTGAGCGCAATTTGATTTTGCACAGGATCAGTGAAGTAGCTGGTAATTACCACACTGCTGTGATCATATCGGTTCATGTCCCTCAGGGATTTTGGCACATTGAGAAATATGGGTGAAAAGCCAGAATGACTGTTAAATGTTTGTCCATTTTCGTTTCTTTATTCATATATGCTGGTTGCCATGTTTGTTTTGTTGAAGCCTGTTTACCAGCTGTCTTTTAGATTCATGGAATGATTTTGTTAAAAAGGGGACTGTGTTGCCTCTCCAGTTAAAGCTTGCATTTGTTGTTAACATTCTCACCATTTGTACTTCTGAATATTAAAATGCTGCTTTTTTTTAATATATCTTGCTATTAAAGATTTCACCTTATGGTATTTAATACATATTCATGGCTTTGTCTCCAGTTTTGTTCCTCTTATTTACAAATATTGTTAAACTATGGAGTATTCAATTGTATTCAAATGTTTTTTCATTGAAAGCAAATTTCACACTGGATTTGGATACAAGTCATCTTAGTGAATCAGCAGTTGGATTCAATATGGAATACAACTATTTGATCATGTTTAAAAAAAAAAGTCTTTCTCCCCTAATGGTCATTTTTATAATCTTGCAGTAATCACACTAGGGTTAGTGATGTTAAATTAGCATTTTTATATTCACAACCAAAATTACAAAATAAATTGAAATGTTTCTGCATGCAATAAGTGAATTACGCTACTAGTTTTCTTTTTAATTTATTGCAAACGTTTGAAATGAAGAAAATTTTATTTCCTGAATTTTTTTTTTTTTTTTTTTTTTACATTTTTAAAACAAAGCCCATTTCTTCTGATTTTACAGTGGTTTTAGAAGAGGAGTACTGGGCCTTGTGAAATATTCACAAGCTTTTAAATCAAAGATAGTAACCAGAAATCCTTAGAAAACCTGAATTTAATTACATTGTTTTGTGTAAAAACCTAACAATCATTAGAAAAAAAGAACATGCCACCTCTAATAACATTGAAAAAAAAAAAAAAAAAATGTTTAGAAAAAAGAAAATGCCACCCCTAATAACATTGAAAGAAAACAAAAAAAACAATGTATAGAAAATTTTGTAGCTAAAAATAATATAGAACATTAGGAAATACACAAATTTAAAACTCCAGGCATAAAGTGGTGGGAAAAAATGCAATGCACATTTTGCAAAAACAAAGTGCAAGACTTTTTTTTTTTTTTTTTTTTTTTTTAGCACAAGTGATATCATGGCTTGTCGTGGCATAACATTTCAAAAGACACTGAAGTATTTTGAAACATGGAACAGGTTTCTTCCAACTGTGAACCAGCAACAGCCCCAGACTGCTTAATAAATACAAACCTAAATGAACAGCTTTTCTTAAGGGTAAATGACATTAAGCCTTTATACTTCATTAATGAAGACCAAGTGCATTTACTTGTGCACAGAGACACGTGAATATGCTGTGTAACTTCCTACTTAACAGTTCCATCTTATACAGTCACTGTGAACATATATGGAGTGCGGTGACAACCTTATATCTATTTAAACATTTCTGCTTCCTCTCTCTCTCTGCTCACTCTATAGTTCACCATTCATGTCTCAATTAGAAAGACATGCCCTCATGCGACAAAAGAACCTCAGTAGGAAATAACTGAACTATCCCCCGTGCAAGGGTCAGACAGTAAGACTTGTGATCAGCTGGCAGCAGCGGTGCCTAGAGGATTTATTTGAGTGAACTAAACTCCTGCTAGTCTGAGTCGGAGTCACTGCTGGGTGGAGGGCTGCATTGATGGATGGCTTCTCCTAGGGGAGCTAGAGTGCCATCCTTCCTCACTCCCATTGGTCTGATCAGTTCCTTCCTGTTGAGAGAGCAGCAAAAAGCTCAGGACTTTTGCATCCTACTTGTGCTTTGCATGTTCACAATGTCACATGCAAATAAGCAGACAGAGAGATACAACCAGAAGGACTGACCAACATCAGTAGAAACTTCTAGTATATTTACTTTGTACACATAAAAGGAAAGAACAATCAATTTGTGTGAATCTCTATGCATAACATAAATATGTAACAAATTAACTATACAGGTGCAGCTCAATAAATTAGAATGTCGTGGAAAAGTTTATTTCAGTAATTCAATTCAAGCTTGTGTATTAAATAAATTCAGTGCACACAGACTGAAGTAGTCAAAGTCTTTGGTTCTTTTAATTGTAATGATTTTGGCTCGCATTTAACAAAAACCCACCAATTCTCTATCTGAACAAATTCGAATACTTAATAAAATCAAAGATTTAGTAAATTGTTGGCCTTCTGGAAGGTATGTTCATTTACTGTACTGTACAATACTTGGTAGGGGCTCCTTTTGCTTTAATTACTGCCTCAGTTCAGCGTGGCATGGAGGTGATCAGTTTGTGGCACTGCTGAGGTGGTATGGAAGCCCAGGTTTCTTTGACAGTGGCCTTCAGCTCATCTGCATTGTTTTTTTTTTGTTTTTTTTTTGGTTTCTTGTTTCTCATTTTCCTCTTAACAATAGCCCATAGATTCTCTCTGGGGTTCATGAAATGAAATCAGCATCTTTAAAAATATGGTCAGCAGAAGTGCTCCAAAAGTTATTTGGTAAACGGGTGTAGTGACTTTGGTTTTCAAAAAACACAACAGACCAACACCAGCAGATGACATTGCACCCCAAATCATCACCGACTGTGTAAACTTAACCCTGGGCTTCAAGCAACTTGGTCTATGGGCATCTCCACTTTGGATCACTGTGCAACAGTCCAGTTCTTCTTCTGCTTAGCCCAGGTAAGATGACTCTGACATTGTCTGTGGTTCAGAAGTGGCTTAACAAGAGGAATACGACAACTGTAGCCAAATTCCTTGACACGCATGTATGCCTTGACCCCAGCCTCAGTCCATTCCTTGTGAAGTTCACTCAAATTCTTGAATCGATTTTGCTTGACAATCCTCATAATGCTGCGGTTCTCTCGGTTGGTTGTGCATCTTTTTCTTCCACACTTTTTCCTTCCACTCAACTTTCTGTTAACATGCTTGGATACAGCACTCTGTGAACAGCCAGCTTGTTTGGCAATGAATGTTTGTGGCTTACCCTCCTTGTGAAGGGTGTCAATGATTGTCTTGTGGACAACTGTCAGATCAGCAGTCTTCCCCATGATTGTGTAGCCTTATGAACCAAACTAAGAGACCATTTTGAAGGCTCAGGAAACCTTTGCAGGTGTTTTGAGTTGATTGGCTGATTGACATGTCACCATATTCTAATTTGATGAGATCGTGAGCTGGTGGGTTTTCTGTTAAATGTGAGCCAAAATCATCACAATTAAAAGAACCAAAGACTTAAACTACTTCAGTCTGTGTGCCTTGAATTTATATAATACACAAGTTTCACAATTTGAGTTGAATTACTGAAATGAACTTTTCCACAACATTCTAATTTATTGAGATGCACCTGTATATTAAAAGTGATGGTAAAGACTGTTACATTGTTACAAAACTTTCTTTTCATCAAAGAATCAGAAAAAAAAAGTATGTAGCAGCACAACTGATTTCAAAATTCAAAATAATAAGAAATGTTACTTGAGCATATTAAAATGATTTCTGCAAGGTCATGTGACACAAAAGACTTGAGTAATGGCTGCCAAAAAAAAGCTTTGCCAGCACATGAGAAAATTTATTTTAAATTAAATAAAAAAAGAAAATCTTAGAAAATACGAAATGTGTGTAAAATATGCAAAAACCCAAGCAGACATCATTTCCTTTAGAGAGTTACTGGGCTCGCGTCTTGTCGATTTGGTTTTTCAGGCCACTAATTTGTCACCACAATCCACCTGCTCTTTGAAAGAAACCCTTTGTACTGACCATTGTAGCTGCATTCAGTTCTGTCCCCTAAAGAGGCCTGTTGATGTGTAGAACATCTTTCTTTGCCTTTACATCTTGCCACATAAGAGCCACCCCCCCCCCCCCCCCCCAACCCCACCGATCCTAGAACAGCTCTCCACCCCCCCACCACCACCCGAGCCTGCAGTTTAATTACAGGATCAGTGCTCATTCTAATCTCTTCAAAGCCTCGGCAGCTCCTCCATGATAATCCAATTATATCTGCACTGTGAGTCACCAGCGCACCCGAGATGATTCATCAGAGAATTATCCAATCAAAGAACGGCCAAAGATGATTTATAAGAGCATTATCCAATCAAAGCCGCAGAAAGCTCATTTGCATTATGTCATTCACACACAGATAAACTTGGGCATTTTGATTTATAAAGGACTACTAAATGCTGTAACAATGTATAGCCTACATAAGTTTAGTCACACTTCATTTTAAGGTCCAATTCTCACTATTAACAAACTATTAACTACAACTTTTGCCTCAAACTCCTAATTTGCTGCTTTTTAATAGGTAGCTGTTAAATTTAGGTTTTGGGTAATATTAGGGATATAGAATAAGATCATGCAGAATATGTGCTTTAGAAGTATTAATTAACAGCTAATATGTTAATAATAGACATGCTAATAAGCAACTAGTTAATAGTGAGAATTGGTCCCTATACTAAAGTGTTCCCATAAGTTTTCCACAAAAAATATTCATACTGAATATTTTCAGTAGAGGACTTTCTTTATAATACAGTGTTGTTTCAACCACTAGACAACCAAAACTTAATCTGAAACTTCTAGTTTTATATATATTTATTTTAAGAATCAATATTTATTCTAAGATCCAAAGATCGAACTTCTTTTATACAGTGGATCTCCTGTCCAACAATGTTGTCAAGTTGACAGCTAGAGAGTAAATGGTTATATTTCAAAAATAAATTATATATATATATATATATAATAGAGTATGAACAAAATCATAATTAGATTTATAATTTCATGTAAACCTGACTTTTACATGAAAATGAATTTATGCTTGAAAACAAATATTTTATTTGAGCATTGATTACTACATCTAAAATAAAAAAACAGAATTTTAAAGTTTTTATGTAATTGTAACCTATTTAAGGGTGGTTCCTTATACAGTTTATAGCATTAGCTGAGTGATTTTGTTTTATCCTTTCCAGAAAATTTAAATTATATTTTAATTTAAAGACAGAGCCACAATGGTACCATACTGCAATTTTTGTGTACCGTTACATCCCTAATTTCCAACTATCTTATCCCCGATTTTCAGGCATGGACTGCATTACTGTCTGCCTAAGAATCCCTTGACGTCAAACACACGTCATGACGAGTGTAAACAAGATATTAAGTTGACAAGAAGGAAACAAAGACATTTCCTCTGCGTCCCTTGAAAACACAAACCAGAATCCAAGACAATCTCTTATCTAATTAAATGCACATGCACTGATAAGCAGCCTGAGCAATTGCGAGTTTATGTAGGGTTTTATGTGTGTGTGTGTATGGGGTAGAGAGTCAGTACTAATATGGACAGCAAGTCAAGCAGCAGACATAAGGAGAGAAATTCCTCCATGGACATGTTGTGTCTCCCCAGCAGCCGTAGCGGGGAGCACCAGTGCCCTCCCTCTTCCACACAACACCTCCTTCAATCCCGATAAAAAGAATAGGAGGAAGACAGAAGGAACGAGGATCTATTCTCAAAGACAGGAATCTGCCTTTCTTGGGCACACGCTGCTCATTACGACTCAAACACCCTTTGGAGGGACAATGGTGCATCCTCTTGTGTTTGCAAACTTATTTAACATCGCCCAGCAGCTAACGTACATACGCACACCCTTAATTAAGGCCGTGTCTCAAACCACTTCATGTCCGAGGACAATGTCTGGCACCCTGGCTGAATAAAATGGCAGCGTATGAAAGAGAACCATGTATATGTATTATAAAACCTCAGTGTATTGTACAAAAGAGCCTGAGCCCACGACCCCACTGTGTGCACCAATTAGCTGTTAATTAATGCAGCAAGGCTGTGGTGTTCGGTCGTTGTGCATTGACTCCTGTTGAATGCGGAAGGCCAGCTTTAAATGAGGCGGAGGACGACGGTAGAGAGGATTCTTGTCTTAATGAAGCGGTTGGTAAGGAGCGCGGATGGAGCAACAGCACTACACCTCTCGCTAGTTTACCCCAACGGTTGTTTAGGAAAAGGTCAACATGAATGCAGCCCTGCACATATCGAGCCTGATGATGAGGTGATGAGAAAACAAGCACAATACTTCTAGAGGATGGTGTCATCTATGAAGGCATTATGAACAGGTAATGAAAAACAGATAAAGAAACTGACTAATAATAGGAAGCAAGAGTAAATCACAATGCCCAGAATTTACACAATGAAAAAATGGCATGCATTAAAATTTCTTATTTACATTTTCTTTGCTGCTTAATGTTAAAGCATGTTGATAAAATATGTACACTGACCACTGAATAAATGGAAATGCAAGTGTCAGACAATATCTGCATGTCTAAATTTTCTAATTATGTCTGAATAAATCTTAGTTTTTTTTTTCATTTAAAACAATGAAAGATTTCAACAATAAAATAATGTATTAAATTAAGAAAAAAAACATGTCTGTGTTAAAATATTTTTGTTATATTTAATTACATTAAATATAGGGCTGGGACTCGATTAAAAAAATTAATCTAATTAATTAGAGGCTTTGTAATTAATTAATCGAAATTAATCGCATTTTAATCGCATATAAATATTTGATCTGAGAACAGTGCGAAGTAATTCTTTTTCACATGGATTTATAGTATACCACTGAATAATGATTGAATACATAAGCTTAAGCAACAAAATATTGTTTATTTTTGTTCAACCAAGTCTAGCAGACCAGTGCAATTTTTGCCATGAAGTGTAGCAATAGCATATTTAGAAACAATTTAGAAATAGTACATTTCAGAAATTCAGGAAGCTTATAGGTGCTGGAACCTTCTGTAAAGTGTTTTTTAAGTAATACACAATACTGTCAATTAGATTCAAAACATTGGAAACCCTGACTATTAGAAAACATCTCTCTGTTGCTTCAGATGCCATAACATACTAAGTCCAACTCTCAATAACCTTGGCCAAAACAATAAAGAGTTTAACATAAACTGCCAGTTGCACCAACAAAATAATACATAGTTCAACATAAAGTGTAAAGTCCACGCTAGCTGCTATATGTTTTGCATTGAGGTGATACTTGAGGTTCTTTCATGTGCTGCGGTGATATGCGAATGCTAGTTGGTGCTTCAGTATAATCGGTCCGCCGAAACTCATCCAGTGAGAAACGTTCCGCGGTGCAAAAATAAGTTATTAAAAATGCGGGAATTTTTTTTCTGTAACTAATTAATCTTAATTAACGCGTTATTTTTTGTGTAATTAATGAATCTCAATTAACGCGTTAAAGTCCCGGCCCTAATTAAATAGTTATTGTTTAATTGTGACAAAATAAAAACCCACCTTGATAATTCATCAATCATTTTGACAAGCTTCTGAGCTTCATATTCCTTCTGCTCCTCTGTCATCTCCTCCATAGGGTTTGGCATTGGGAGCTCTATGTGACCTGTGATGGGGTTGATACTGAAAAACACAAATAATTTTCACTATAATCTATGAATGTACAAAGAAATGCAGGAATGCAGAAGGAAAAACATGATACTATGCAAAATGATTAAATGTATTACCAAATATTAAGAAAACAAGAACAGCAATTATGCATAAATATAAGGGCACTTACAATGGTTTGGCTGATTTGTACTCCTCAGTGTCAGAATCTTCATCAGATGAGTACTGTGTCTCTCCTCTGCCTCCGGCCAGCAACCCTCGTGCCATCAACAGTCCCGCAGCATTACCATAACCAGTGTACTTCAACAGATTATCCACTGCATCACATGATCAAAAGGAGAAAATGATGTTTCCAAAAAAATTCAAACCAATGCTGACAAAAACACCTTTCAAAACACAGTTTTACAAACTTTTTGAAATGTGAAACAAGCAGAAATCTCACCGCTCTCCTTGCAGAGCACAAAGAGAAACTCAGCGGCCCCCTGTTTCACTGCCATATCTACATGCGTCATGAGACGCACCAGTTTGTTTCGAACTGTGCAACCGATTTCCGGCCTTTCCTTCACATCCTTCAGGGGAGGCAGCACCTGTACCTCAGCAAACAAAAATAAAACTTTTAATCAGCAAATAAAGATTTAATTTACCAAGAACTAACATTTACTCCCCCCTCAGGCCATCTGAGAGTTTGTTTTTCATTGGAAAAGATTTGGATCCTCTTTAGTGAATGGGTGCCATCAGAGTGAGAATCCAAACAGCTGATTACAACATCACAATAATACACAACTAATCAGCACATCTCCAATTCATCAATTAACACTTTGTAAAGTGAAAAGCCGTGTGTTTGTAAGGAAAACAATTCTTTACTTTAACTTTAAACCATTGCTTCCAGTTAAAATATGAGTCTTCTATTCATAATATTATTCTCTCCAGTGTGAAAGCTCTGAATCAGGAAAGAAATATGCACAGTTCAAGCATGGTTTACAAGAGGAAAATGGTCCAAAAGAATTCTAAACAAATATGTTTGATGTGAGAGGACAACACGTGCAAGTGTTATTATGGATTATGGACTTGTATTTTGTCCAGAAGTGACCTTAATAATGGATTTGTTTTGTACAAATAAACAGCTTTTCACTTCGCAAGGATTACTTGTGGATTATTGTGATGTTTCATCAGCTGTTTGGCCTCTCATTCTGTGGGCACCCATTCACTGCAGAGGATCCATTTTCCAAATGTTTTCAGATGAAGACACAAACTCATCTACATCGTGTAAATTGTCAGCATTTTCTTTATTTTTGGGTGAACTATTTCTTTAACTTGATATCTAAAGCACTGAAGAAGCAACATCAGAGCAAGCAGTCTTATTTTAGAGAGCAGTAAATTAGACTGAGCATGGACTCAACCCTGCACCTGGGTCTTGAGGTATCTGCGGATCTCCCTGTGGTATCTAGAGCTCTCTGTCATCAGACTCAGCACAGGTGTCAAGCCTTCTTTATAGTTGGTCCCCTGAGTGGATAAATACACATGAAGAATGAACAAATTAAACAAGTGGAACGGCTGAGCAACAGCTTGAAGCTGTTCATCTGAAGTCAAATACCTTGTCTATCCTCCTTTCCATAAAATCTAGAAGTATCTGCACTACGTCCATGTTCTTCCCACCATACATTTCAATCCCTCCTTGGACAGGGACGTCTATAAGAACATCCAGGCATCGCACAGGAAGGTTACTCAGGAGATTTATGGTATGACTAGAAGAAATGACAAATGATAAAGATTCAGCACAGAATGCATGATGAGAACATAGACTGCAACTCCTGGAATAACTCCTGGCCTTTGAGTACAACATAGCCCATAGGAACTGATACTGTCTGATAACAAATTGCAGAACCTGTTTTAATTCATTAAATAAATTCATCATATTTTTACTTTATGAAATAACTTCATTATGATTACAGTATGTCAATAAAATCACAATATTATATGTGCAATAATATTACTATTACATATATATATTTGCAATAATAATAATAACTATTATTTTTACTTCTTTACAAAAAAACATTAAAATTTAAAAATAATTGTTATTATGATTATTATTATTAACTATTACGTTAAAGAAGTTATCAACCATTTAGATTGCAAAAGTTGCAATAATAACTATTTTCTATAAATATTAGCCTTTTTATATAAATGTAAATTATTAATACGAAATACTTCAGAGTTCAGTAGTTTTATAGTGATATTTTGATGTTTATTTTTATAATGATAATTAAAAATAAAATAAACAATTTAAATTTGTGTTTCCCCAATGTGTTCTTCCTGTGCATGTGTGTGTGTTTGAGAGAGAGCTTTTAATGAAATAATGCACATACTTCCATTTTTTCATTTGATAATCTTCACTGACGCACAAGAACATTCAGCACACTCATGTCACATTCTAGGAATGTGATGTCGACAGACAAACATGAGAAGGCATTCTGAAAACACACTATGAGGTAGGGGGACCTTCAGTCTTTGGGCATTATTTGAATAACAATGACACATCTACTGACCAGGACTGGTTCAGCACATTCAGTGCACTTTGTAAAAGGGGAAGCATAGAGTTAGTCATTTCAGAGTGCTGTAGAATGCATTCCAAAAGTGTGAAAGGGCTGGTGAAGGCACCACCGCGGACACAATGAGTCAAGCCCAAATAAATGGGTGGGAGTTTCAGAATGCGTTGAGCTGTCTCGATGGGGCAAAGAGGTGTCATTAATCACTTGGAGAAGACATCTCATCATTCGCATTCACCGCACTTGCATTTCTTTTGCTTTCTGGCATACTGAAATACAACACAGGCCTAGTATACAGGGTGAACTGAATTCAGCTGTCGATCTTCTAGTGTGGAAGTACCTGTGAGCCTCCTCAGTTTTATCGTCAGTGTGTGTCTTGAGCATTAGGAGATGTCTCATGATGCCTGCAATCAGCCGAAGCTGGTGGTCATTGTCCTATCAAAATAAAGGAAAAATTGTGTTAAGTGTTAACCAAAAGGCTTTTTCACAAGAATGGCAGTAGAGAAAGAGTCCGATGCTGATGTTTAGGCTTCATTTACAAATAAATGACCTGAGAGCTTGGAGCCAATGGAGAGATTTAGGGACTGAGAGAACCACTGGCTTGAGAAAAGAAAGTGCATCTTACAGTACGTCAAGGTGATCCGACCATACCGAAACCAACAAAAGGTCAGGCAATTGAGACACACTTAGCCTTACTTAAATGATCATTCAAATGGCTGAGAACACTGGAATGCACCAATGTTTTTTTGTTTTTTTTTTGTCTATTTGATGAAATGGTGGGGGTAGGAGATTTTAGCATTTAAAACTAGATTTTAACATTTTCTCAGTGGTTCTTGGCCATAGAAAAAAACCCAGCCACATATCTATTTCAGTGGTTCTTGGCCATAGAAAAAAACCCAGCCACATATCTATTTCTAGATGGGTTTTGAGCCTTTCCTTCTAAGTAAATCAGTGTTCACACATCTACCTAATTCCATACTAGATAGAATGTCAAATGCAGTACATAAAATGAGCATTATCCCAGGAGCATTTATATTGCTTGTAAACTCTGAGTGAAGTTAACCTGTGGCAAATTCAATTGAATGGGTATCATTTGAAAAGGCACACACATCTTAATAAAAAGGTCTAACAGCTGATAATGCATATCAGATTGTACCATGGCACAGATCTGGGGAAGAAAAATATTCTGCTTAACTGAAGGTTTACAGAAGCATGTAGTCTCTTGTTACCATTAATAATAGAAGTTTAAAACAATCAGGAATCTTCCTAGAGCTGGCCTCCTGGCCAAACTGACCAATTGATAGAGAAGGGCTTTGTTTGGACAGTTGACCAAGATGCTGCTGGTCACTATATTTGAGCCCCATGGTCAAATATGCAGATGGGAGAAACCTACAGAAGGACAAACATAACTGCAACACTTCACCAATCTGTGCTTTATGGAGTTGTGGCCAAACTCAATCCTCTCCTCAGTGAAGACACATGAAAACACACTTGGAATTTGCAAAACAGCACCTAAAAGTCTCTTAGACTCTGAGAAACAAGATTCTGTGGTCTGATTAACCTCAATTCTAAGCATCATGTTTAAAGGAAACCAGCTATGCTCATCACCTGCAGAGTAGTGTCCCAAAAGTAAAGTGAGCTGGCAACAGCCTCATGTTGTGGGGCTGTTTTTCAGTAATATAGGGACTGAGGGACTCATCAGAGTAGAAGCTCAATGCACCAACATATAGACTGCCGTGATGAAAAACCAGTCCAGAGCATTCAGAGCATAGAATGACCTTCTAACAGGACAATGACCCTAAGCACACAGCAAGAGTAACTTGCTGTGTGGAACTCTGTGACTCTGCAACTCTGTGAATGTCATTGAGTGGCCCAGCCACAGCCTGGGATTGATCCCAATCAAATATTTCTGAAGAAACCTGAAAATGTGCATCCGTCCCCATCCAACCTTACAGAGCTTGAGAGGTGAAGATGTGAGGAGAAGAATGGCAGATAACTGCAAAATTCTGATGAGCAAAGCTTGTGATATCATACACAAAAATACTTGAGGTTGTAAAAGTTAAAAGTTAACTCTTAAGTGAGGGCTTTCCTTACTCTGCGTTCACACCACTGTTGTCGAGAGCGTCAAAGTGGCCGGAAGTCATTCATTTTCAAAGTAAGTCAGCGTCGAGCAGCGGCAAGGAGCAGCACGGCGCAACTTGGCCGTTGAAAGCGTTGAGGAGAGTTGAAATAAAGGCAACTTTATGGTAATGAGGTATGACGCGGTTGGGCAGCAGCCAATCAGAACGTAGAAGTCCACCGCTTGAGAGGATTCCAGAGAACGCAGCTCTGACCACATTAGTTCCCAAGCACAATAGAGGACAGGTTGATTATAGGTGTTTCGGGTTTGCAATAATCTATGATGTGTCCCTGTTTGTACAAAATAAATTAAAAGTGATACGTGGACCAAGATGTCTGAGATTGTTCATTTTCCTGGTGAGTTGCTGATGTGCAGTAACGTTATATGAATAATCTAATGATATAATAAATAATAGTACTGTAGTCCCAATTTCCCTGATTATACTTACATTAAGTAATGTTTATACTTGATTATATTTACTTAAGAAGCATTTTTAATGCAAGACTTTTACTAGAATAGGAGTATTTTTACAGTGCTTTATACATTATTAGGTAAAGGATCTTAATACTTCGTCCACAACAAGCGTCGTGAGCAGAGCGGCAAGAGCGATGCCGGCGGTGTGAACGGACAGTTGCCGTATTTTTTGGACTATAAGTCGCACCTGAGTATAAGTCGCATCAGTCCAATAATACGTCATGATGAGGAAAAAAACATATATAAGTCGCACTGGACTATAAGTCACATTCATTTAGAACCAAGAACCAAGAGAAAACATTAAAGTCTACAGCCGCGAGAGGGCGCTCTATGCTGCTCAATGAAGACTACAGGAGCACTGAGCAGCATCTCTGGCAGTATAGAGCACCCTCTCGCGGCTGTAGACGGTAATGTTTTCTCTTGGTTCATTTCTCTAGGTTCATGTCAAATAAATTTTGATAAATAAGTCGCACCTGACTATAAATCGCAGGACCAGCCAAACTATGAAAAAAAGTGCAACTTATAATCCGGAATATACGGTAGTTTAATTTCTGTGTACCATACAGGACAAGTAGATTACATCTATCAGTTTTGTAAAAAGCACAGTGAAATAGATATAAAAATGTTGTTTTGTCATTACTCTTACCTCATCACTGGAATCAGACATAGTGATGTTAAACAGAGCTTTAAGGGCTTCCATGGCAAGCTCATTGTTTTCTGAGGAAATGGGCAGGGCTTCTTGTTTAGGTGGTGCGGCCTCATATGGCCCCACCCAACAGACGTCAAGGGTGCGTTCCAGTATGTCAGTGAGCAACCTCACTGCACCCGCCTCCTTCTGAAGCATACCACGCACATCCGACCGCAGAGCGGAAAGCAGAAACAGCAGCCGGAGGGAGAAAAGGCCCACCTCATGATGGGATGAGCTGACCAAAGGCAAGCGGGCACACAGACCCTCTGCCAACTTCACATCAGCGCCCACCTGCTGTGCCGGCACGCTGTTAAACACTACATTGCACAGGCACTTGAGGGCCTCCACTACAACCCTCTCCTCCTCTGCTGACTGTGCCTCCTCTAGCGGCTCTCCGTCATGTCCCGCCACATGGATCCGTGCCAGTCCTGCTAGAGTAAGGATGCCCTCTTTGGTGGCTACGGGTCCAAGTACACGCTTGTCTCTGGACAGGATGCGCAGGGTCTCCAGGCAGGTGCTTTGGCAAAGTGGATGATCTGACCGACGAAGGACTGTAAGAAGACCCTGACACAATTTCTGCATAAGGGACCACAAAGCACAAGAGGTCACTGATTTTTTTTTTTTTTTTATAGAACAAGGTACTGAAATGACAAGGAGCATACCAAATTGATACATTTTGAAATACAAAACGGACCATAAATCCGTACTCACAATTCGTGCATCTTCCTCTTTGTGGTCAAAGGCAAACGTGTGGCGGTTCTGAAATGAAATTTCAACATGACATGAGACAATAAATCTTAGATAATCAGATCCCACCCTTGGATCTGTCTCAAACCATTAAGCAGCCTGGTCTAAGCTGGTCGATCCTCTATGATGGTCCATAAACCATCTTGACCACTTACAGCCATTACAGGCAAAATCACTGTTTTCATGCAGTGGTCAATTTCTGGCTTTCATATTTTGCTTCTTTGTTTGCTTTCAGACTACTACTAAAAGAAGAAAACATCCAATATACACATTTACTGTAACTGTTTACATTATTATATAATATAAATATATTTTTATATTATATTTTTTACAAAATTCATGCACTCACTCAGACATCACTAACAGCAAATACATAAACAACATTTTGCTCTGATATTTTATACAGATAGGTATTTTATTCTATTTATTCTAATTTATAACACATTTCACCCCTAAAACATTTTAGTTTTCGAGATGTTGGCAGTATTATCTGATCTGAGATATCATAAACTTTTGAAGTCTTTAACAAAATCAAACAATTGTGATCTTTGTTCTAGAAATGCATGCAAATTAGTTTATACATAATGCCTTGTTTGCATATTTAAACATGACATTTTAGCAAGCATGTAATATTTTCTCGACAAGTAAGGCAATTCTTTTTTCCTAATTCTATCCTATTAACGTGGTACTAATATGGATTGTCCATGATTAATTTCATCATCATTAGATAAATCACAGTACCAGTCTCTTTCTGCAGTGTAAACTGTAAACTACAACTTAACTAGCAGTGGTTGACTTTACAAAAGGCTTTTCCTATAGGAGTATCTTAGGTAAAGGAAAATCCTGTACTCTTACAGATTTTCTCCAGAAAACATGCAGCGTCATTAAAATTATAAAATAAAGGCCAAATATGTAGTTAAAATTTCTGTTCACACTAGAGGAATCCATACAGACAAGTCTCGTTGAGAAACCTGTAAGAACAACATTATTTCCAATATTATTTTTCTGCTTTTACCGCATCTGTCTGACAGCTGTCAAGCTAGGTTATTTTGCCTTTCACAACTAACGTTATTAACATCCAAAACAACAGTCCATTTCTACTCTATTCGTTTGCAATGACAATTTTTCTTAAATATTTCACACTCTGCCCATTCATGGGGGCAAAATTTGGCATTTTGGTTTAAAAACAGTCAAGTTGGGTGTATCATATTGCTATCATGGCTGGCTAACAGCTGGAGAATGCTAGTTTACGATCCCTAGCCGAATGCCTCGTGTTTGTAATCACTAAATAAAAAGTAGGTACATATCTAAAGTTCGGGAGCAAAGCATTTTTTGCTCTGAAATCACCAATCTTTTTGTAGGTTCATACACACACCGCGTATATTGAGATTAAGGGGCGGCTAACTCGCTAATATCTCCAATGCTAGCGCGCAATAAAACAACGTGAGATGATAAAGCTAACAGCAGCCTCTTTACCTCTATGTTAAACTTCTGCAAAAGCTTTCCAACTCCTTTGTCATCTCCACCGTCGATCTCTGACAGAATAGCAGTCAAACTCATCTCTGAATGTTGCTTTTGCCGTCCACTTACAAAGACTGGCAGGCAACAGCCCTTCTTCTTATAACAACAGTAAGGATGAGAGTTACACACACCTCCTCGGTTTCTCTCATCTGTTCAACTTTCACCCGACAAACGTCACGTTTCTCGACAACACGCTTTTTTAAAGAGTCCCTCAGGTACATGGCAAATATTTCGTCAAACCTGCCTGGATGGTTTCCAAATTTACCAGGCCACATCTAAGTGGACGATTTATGGTGGCAGAACAGCAAAATGCTAATCCTGCTAGAAAACAAAATTTAAGACGGTAGCTGGTTTGTTGCTGGTCATTAGCGTCTGCAAGCTGACCAACAACAAACTTGCTACCAACTGGGAAAACTATTGACCAGCAACTATCCTCTCAAAACACAGATGGACTTTTCAACAGAAAATATAGCAATAGCTATTACTTTGTTTTTAGGTTCCCCTTTTGTAAATCTCTTTGGAAAATGCATGTAAATGTTTAGGTTAAGTTTTCTGGGCCAGCCTTTAGAATTACTTAGAATAGAATATATATCATCTGCAATAATTGTGCATCATTTTCATTAAAGAGCACAGAAGGATTTATCTGAAGGTTTGCATGCATACTTCCTCCCAAATAGGCATATCAAACTCTGACTTTAAGTTTTCTTTTTATGCTTCATTTCATTTAAGTGCCCTTTTCAATGAATACTTGAGAGTTTTGAGATCTTTTTTAGAGTGCAAGGTGGAAATGGTAATGCACAAATAAATAAATATGCATATTTAATGTCAAATTATCAATATGTGACCATTTAAAAAGTGCATTTATCTGATTTCTTAGACATTATTTATCAGTTTAAACAAATCTGCATTGTAACTAGTTCAGTATTGATTAGCTCAATACATGTCCATGTCAGTCCTATCAATACTTTGTTGCTGTATATATAGCAATATATATGTACAATTAAATTCTTAACATGTATATTCCAAACATATAGACATTCAAACACAAATAATAAGAAGACATAATATGAACAGGGTTTTAAAAAATCTTTATGTGGCAACAAATTAATCCACATATCTCATTTACATGGTAACAGCTGTCACCACAGAAGTTACTGAGTGCTTTTATTTACAAGAGAAAGTGACTAAAGATAATAAATGTTACATTTTCATATTCTTTTCTTTTATTCCTACCCATAGGGTAATAGGTCCACAATACCTTTGAGTGCATTCAATAACACACAAACCTAGGTTAACACTTTTCAGCTCCTAAAATCATACAAAACTGGATATACAGTTCAAACACAGATAAACAATGCAAAGGGACACAATGTTACAAAGCTACAGAAAATATTTCTAATATTCCCCCTGCCTCACACTGGGGTAATTCTGCATGTGTGTAAAATGAGAAATCTTACTTTCACATTTGCATGCAACAAGTACTGACATGAGTGGCCCTTATTTGTTTGAACTCCTTATGACGCAAGTATTCTGGCAGCTGACCAAAAGGGCGTTCTAAGATATAATATTAAGGCATTTCTTCCTGTGGCTGAGAATGTGTTATGTTTAGGCTAGGAAAGTACCACACTTTGATGCTGACAAAAAAACAATGTGGTCTTGTTAACATCACTGCTTGACGTCAAACACCCAGTCTGTGGTGACAGTTTACCGTGAGATACGTACATATTTACGTTGAAATGAGGTCAGCAATCAAAGTTTTTGCACAGTAAATAAGTGAGAGGCCTATAATGCTCATGAGAGATAAATGATAAACAGGCAGGGAAAGGCACAACTGGGACACTGCCTTTTTTGCACTCTCACAATGATTGCGTTTTCGAAAAGAGTTTCATTGGCAGCCTGCACTGTAAACACTGACCACACCAATACAAACATCTCTGACACAATGTCATTCCCACTCAAATACATTCTCTGTAATTATCTGTCCAGCTTTGCACACAGCTTTCCGCATGCAGACACTGTCTCTTGGAAAGAGACTTTCAGAAGGGTACAATCATTTTGCCCACCCAGTCGTGGCCTCCCCGTTAATATAGGCGAATCCTGGAAAATGTTGTGCATGTTCATATTCAGAGTTCCTGCGTGGGGCGAGAGGGGAGTACATGTCTCCGGCAGAGTAGCGTGATGTGTGTACAGCGGGGCTGGAGTAACAGCTATTGGCTGAGGGCACATCCGGCCATCGGGGGGTCACCGTGCTCGAGTGTAGAAGTGGCGACCCGCTCATCAAACAGGACTCCATTCTGGACATCTGTGGATACTATAGAACAGAGAGACATGCGTAAGGACTACTGCAAAATATCAGAGAAGTGGCACATGTGGAGCATTTTCTAAGCAAATCTTATCTTCTTTCTTCATGTTAACAAAGCAATAAGCCTTTTTTTTTATTGAGGCCATGCATAAAGAATGCCTTAAACACCATTAACCACAGTACAATGAATGTATCAATACAATTAATAATAATATAACAGCAAAAATATGATGATATTTCATGAAAATTATTTTAATAATATTATTAATAATAATGACAATAACAATAATAATAAAAATTGAATAAAAGTAGCTGTAATATGCCATTTCTTTATTTTTGATTTGTGATATAATAATAACAATCAACCAAAATATGAACAATAATAATAATTATAATATAATGAATATTATTATTAGTGATTGTAGTAGTAGTGTGGCATCTCTTTATTTTTAATTTATGATTTATGAACATTTGGAAGAAAAAGAATAATAATATAAGCTCAGTTACTATTGCTGTTGTTTATCTTTTGCTTTTATATCAATTAAAAAAAATTAAGAAATGCCATAGTACTACTATAACTACTACTACTAATTATTATTGTTATTAATGTTGTTGTTGCTGTTTTTTATTTTGTAGTTACAAATCAAATATAATAATAATAATAATAATATATTATTATACTATATACTTATAGTTATACTATAATTAAACAAATAAATAAACCCAAAAATAAAAAATTTCTACCTGAACATTATCCATTAATTTTACAGACATTTTAGTTTATTATGATATTTATACATTGTGCCCCATATATATATATATTAGGGGTGTAACGATACGCGTATTCGTATTGAACCGTTCGGTACGAGGCTTTCGGTTCGGTACGCGGTACGCACTATGTACCGAACGGTTCGTTGGACTAATTCATTATATTTGAAAAAAAAAAAAAAAGTGAAATATAATGATATGCGTTCAACAAGGTAGCCCAATAACCCAAACGACGTAACAGGCAACGCCCCTGACACCCCCGAAGAAGAAAAAAACACCAGCTTATATGTTTATGTTATGCTACTCAGTCAGGCGCTCGCTCACTCAGTACGCGCTGAAGGCTCGTTTCAAAAATGGCCAATGCGTTTAACAGACCAGAAATAGAAGAAACTCCGATAACCAACAGGTCTGGTGTTTGGGTGCACTCTACCAATCGATCGGGGCATCCAAACAAGCACAGAAATCAAAATGGACTAGTACTGTACTGTGTCGGAATTTCCTGAGCAGTACGATACAATTAACAGGCCTGCACGTTACTAGATAGAAGAACTGTTATAAATTTAACGTATGCACGGGCAGTTTTGAAAACTCAACCTACTTTGCTCTTGGCATGGTGCAGCGCAAATCGCGTTGTATCTGAAGGGCAACGCTGAGCCCAGGGTCCAGCGAAGCGCATACTGCGTCCTGTGTGAAAGACCCTTTGGCCATTTTCCAACGAGCCTTCAGCGCGTACTGAGTGAGCGAGCGCGCTCTGTAGTGGAAAACGCAGGTTTTAAGAACACGCTTAATGTAATTGAGCCCCGTTACAATATTCCTTCACTAGCCCATTTCAGCCAGACAGTAATTCCTGCTTTGTTCCAAAAAACATAAGCCCTATAGAGAACCAATTGAGTAAAAACACACTCAATATAAAGAGTTATAGACTTCCATATAAAGAGTTACATCTTTGTCTTTGTTCATAACTACTATAACAATATAACATTTTCATTTTTTTTTTATAAGGAGCTGTTTTTGTTTATACAGTATGCTGCTAAGAAAACACCATAGAATATGGGTAAATAATAGCTCCATCATTGTTCAATCTAAAAAATAAAAAAAACATACTTTGTTAGTTTTAATAAATATATATTTTTTTTAAAAATCAAGGAAATTTGTCTGCCAATTTTTTTCTTTTTGCTGTATCTAAAACGTACCGAACCGTACCGAACCGAACCGTGACACCAGTGAATCGTATCGAACCGAACCGTGAATTTTGTGAACCGTTACACCCCTAATATATATATATATATATATATATATATATATATATATATATATATATATATATATATATTTTACAGAGTATGCATTCAATCACATTATTTGCCTTTTTATTACTGTTAAAATAATGATGCAAAACTAACAATTTTCTAACTAGAAGTGCCAAACAGTTAAGCATCATTTGAACATCTGTTCTACATGCACAATAGAAATAGGCCTTTTAAGTTAACATTGCACTTTTTCTAAAACAAGACCCCCAGAAAGGTATTTTTGTTTCTGTGTGTAACGGATCAAAAACAAAGCAGTGCATGTCAGCTCAAGATTTGTGTCTATATAAAACACTTTCTCTCTCTCTCATGGGAAATCAGCATAATCTTCATTTGTCTCCTCTCCATTTCCTCTTTCAGAGTAGCCCTCTCAAACAAAGCACAGACTTTGTATCCATTTTAAGTTGACGGAAAATAAGTGGAAGTAAAAATCTATAACTTCTCTCTAAATAGAAACTGTCCACAGTCAAAGCCTTTATGAACGGCTGCAGCATGGAAAAAAGTCAAGCGGGGTCAGAGCCCGAGATGTGCTGCTTGGTGACCTTTCGTTCATGCAGAGAAAAGAGGCCATTGAATAACAATATTTTAATAAACGCTTTTCCATCTGGATGTCCGGCCGCTATTTGTGTGTGTGTGTGTGGGGGGGGGGGGGTCTCTTGGCTCTAGCCGGTCCACCTTTCAGAGTCTGCATCCACTGTGTGGAGGAGAATTCAGCTACACTGGGCCAGAGAGCTCTTGACAGGAAATTACCTTCACACCCGCTTTGACTTTCAATATATGTGACGAAGACCCCTGTCTCTCCATCCACAACCGAACAGTTTTATTCAACTGTTCACGTTCTCCCTATCTCAAGGACTATACAGACTACTTAGCATTAAACTATTCATGCAGTTTCTGAATTAGTAGCTTGCAGCATGAACATTTTGTATACACCTGCATACTAAAATTAATATTGCACACACTGAAAAACCATCATGCTTGACCACAATTCAGTAAACCAATACAAAGATTTCTGTATCTCCTCCTAGAGCTTTCAGGCCACATTCACCAAACTAAACACAATCAAATAGCCCATGAACATATATTAAAAATAATAATAATAATAATAATGTTATCTAGAATCAAGAACATTCTAGCAAGCACATAGCTTATAAAAAACTCTCTTGGATGTATTCAGTTATTCAAACTACATACCGTTCAAACTTAAAATACTTAATATATGCATCCTTCAAATTTCAAATATTCAAACATGCCAATTACTACATAAACCCCAAATAACCGTGTCAAATGAATTTTTACTTCTTAACAAGGCTTTTCTAAAATTCTGCATGGAAAATGTTGCTTTGGGTTATCCATGCTAAAGTAATGGCCGCATTTTGAGATTTAACAAGAGCTTCTACAATAAACTTTAACCCTAGGGTTCTCTAGAGGTTTAACAAAGACAATTAACAGAGCTTTTTCATCTTTGTTCTCATTCAGGAGTGAATACGCTTTAAATACATATGCTAAATGACCTGTATTTCTGATCAGGAGTTCAGCCTATTACCCTAGTTAAGCAAGCATTCTCTATCCATAAACCTCTGTGGAGAACAGTTACCAGAACATTTCAGATGCTAATGACTGTAATAAATCAAGCACCATTCATATTCACAAAAGTATTCTTCTCTATTAGTTACAAACCCTGTAAAAGAGACAAGGATGGAATACACTTCCACTCTAACTACTGGGGAATACACAACCTTTTCCATCTGTTATTAGGATTACTTTCTTAATGTTTGTTCCTGGCCTCGTTGTTCATGATTCATCTTTGAATAAAATAGGTTGCTTTTGTCAAATCAAATGTGATTTTTTTTTTCTGAAACAACTTTCCTTTAAGGTTCCAGGTAAAATCAGTGGATAAAATCAAGTCCATAATTCAAATAACCATAATTCGCAACCACTAAAATTGGTCGCAAAAACAATTAATGCATATAGAAGCGTATTTCTGCCACACAGGAAAAAAATCATGCTTTGGTAAATCATAACTATGACATAAAACAGCCAAAATAATGACACTCTGAGCTAAATCTTAAGATTAAAAAGGCATAATTATGATATGCTACAGTACTATAGTACTATAATAATAATGACATAAATGTAATGAGATCAATTTTTGACATACTTTCTCATGATTTTGACTTCATATCAAATAATTGTGGCATTGTATGTTATAATTTTGAGATCAAATGTTGAAATGACAGTCAATTGACGAAAAGTTTATCATAATTTTGACTTGATCTCATAATTAAGCCAGTTTCTGATGGTCATAATTATGATTTATCATTAATATGATTTTGACTGACATTAAATCTTTTTTCAGAACAGGTATTTAGAAAATGAAAGGTGTTGTCTAAGAAAATTATGAAACTATATTCTATAAACGTGTCTTCTGAATAGTTCAGAGCTTGTGAATAAATTGTATCATATTAAAGTAATACTGTATGATTTTGACAATTTGGCGGGAGGAGCCTAACCTGTGCCGAGGTCCGGTGGTATGAGGAATAGTGCAGAGGGGTTGGCAGCCCTGGTTCGTGGGTTAAACTGGAGTACTGACTCTGGATAGCATGATGGTGCTGGTTTGCGTAGCTGCTGTAATTATAGCTGCCAGTATACCTAGAAGAAGAAAAAAACATACTGAGTACAAATCGCTAAAAACATTTCATAATCCACACTGTAATGTTGTATTCAGCACATCATTTAATGTTAATGAATCTGGGGACTCACCCATGCTCATCTCGATGTGGGTAGACTGGCATCCTGTGAGCAGATGAGGAGCCGTGTAGAGGGGGTCCACCTCGCATGCAGGAAAGCTGGGATCCAGTCTCGGATGGGCTACCACCTGAGGTTGTCACTGTGTATGTAAGGGACCAGGTATATGACTGAACAGCTCCTGGCACATACACAGACATACATATTCAGAGAAACGTGTTTGGCTTGTTAATTAAATGATCTGATACAGTTTTAATGGATGCATGGAATGGAGCCGTGCCAAATGTGCCACTGACTGGGAGACTGTGATGTAAGATTTGAGGTTTAGAATCATTTTGGAGTCAGTTCTACATTGTTTACCTGTGGTAGCTGATATACTGGTGTACTCTGGAGACTGGGCTGAATTGGGCGAACCCACTGCAGGCACACCCACCGAGGGAACAGACTTGGCGGGAGAGTAGGGTCCAGGTGACGTAGATGTGGGGGTGGAACCCATGAGCATCAGCTCTTCCGCAGAATCTGCTATAGTAGGTCAAAACAAAAGTCAGCATGTTAAAAATCTAAAAGTTAAAGTGATTTTGAAAACTTCTCTACTGTAATCACAACATGTTTTGGATGCTGGTGTGCTCCAGCAGACGTCGTAACTATCGTAACCTGATGTGACATTCCTGGACAACCAGTTTAGCTAAAAACACATTGCTGCCAACCTCTTCCAGCAGACAGATCAGCACTAAACCAAGTCTAACTATGATAACTTTATGTTGGTCTTTAATAGTCATGCATATCTAATAGTTTGCATAGGTGTTTTTGTGGCTTTCATGGCTCATTTAGTATGATATTGGAGAATATGGAGCTCATAGGAGGAAAAACACCTCAGTGTTATTCAAAAATTAGCAAAAATATAAAATTTGGTGCAGCTGCTGATATTTATATGGCCAAAAAGTTAAATGAAAAATAAATCAGTGGGAACAGTATAGCAGACTATTTACATAAAATTACATTTAGTCATTTAGCAGACGCTTTTATCCAAAGTGACTTACAAATGAGGACAATGGAAGCAATCAAAATCAACAAAAGAGCAATGATACGCAAGTGCTATAACAAGTCTCAGTTAGCTTAAACGCAGTACACATAGCAAGGTTTTTTAATTATACAATTAATAAAAAGAAAACTGATAGAACAGAAAAAGAAGAGTTAGCCAGTGTTAGAGGCCTTTTTGCTTTGGTTAATAGTATAATAAATACAAATAAAAGGAATAGATAGAATAGAAAAAGAATAGAGAAGCTAGTGTTAGTTAGTTTTTTTTTTTTTTAAGAAAACAGGCAGTTAGTAAATGAAGAGAGTGCAAGTCTAAAAGTTTTTTTATTTTTTATTTAAATAATTAGAATAGAGATTTCTAGAGTTAGAGGGTCAAATAAAGATGGAATTAATATAATATTCATATAAATATCAGTTGTCACTCATTATCTCCCCCCAAAAGTTACCTAAGGCCAATTCACACTGCACAATGATATTTAAATGCTATTTTTACAAAGTAGTTTTACTGTAGGGGCAAAACAAGGAGGCAATTCATACTAATTATACTAAAAGGCCTTTAACTTCCTAAAGAAGTATGATCTATCAAACAGACGACAGAAGTTATGTAGTCGATTGTGTTCAACACTGAGAGTTTTGTTTTGATTTTGTTAATTTATAGAGGCCTTATAAATGTATGTATTAAATTTAGTAGGCATTATAAGCTTTAACTTTGCTTTTTAAAAACTGCATCTTAAAAATTCATGCTTGAGAGTCGACTGTGCACCATTTGTGTGACTATAATTCAAATAACATCATCTACAGAACTAATGGAAACTACTATTTTAGTGACAAATTAGCTTTCTGTGTTGGTCTCCAGACTGAAGCCATGAGCGATCAGCTCTATTGCTTGTATCAAATGGATCTCACCTGGTGTCCCCTCTCCTTTCATAGCCCTCATCAGTTCGTTGGCTCTCTCTTGGCAGTGCAAAGACTCAAGCAGGTATAGCACGTAATCATCAAACATGAGGTGGATCAAATGGAATGAGCCTGTAAGTACAAAAAAATAGTCCCATAAAAAAAAACGTTTATGTATTCTGCCAATTCAAGTCACCTGTCCAAGTAATAAATGAAGGCTTTGTGGACTATTCCCATACAGCATTAGCCAATCAAATGCAATTCGATTTGAATCTAACTGATTTACTGGAGCACATTTAAATGGTAAATGCTCAAAACCAAGTCAGAACCAAGCGAGCGGTCCAACCATAAACACTACAGAGTTACTGAAGCATATGATGCTTTGACTCCATGTTCTGAATGAGATGGGGGAAAGAATTCATAAGGAGCATGGCACAATCCTCGCATTGTGTTACCAACTCCAGCCACTATGTGCATAATAAACATTGCGGCTATTCAGCGGACTGGGCGCAATACTGACCGGTTATAAAATGGGAAGAAGGGGGAAAGACTTGGTGGGGGTTAGCCTTTGTTAATTAGCTGTTTTGTACAGAGAGCTGCATTATCAAAACACTGCAACCAGCTGTGCCTTTGATATTCACAGACAGAACTGACAGGGAGGGGGCCTTTACCTCTTTTATGGCCCTTCTTTCAGTTACTTTGCCATAGACAGCTAGGCGGTGTTAGCCAAGAGTTAGCAAAGTTGACACTTGGTGTTGTGGATTGAGGAACCTTTAGTTAACTTCACAAATCAAATGAGTTAAAAGAAGATTCATACCTACTCTCCCTAATATGATGATTGTGACAAAACGGTGCAGCCTGACTCACCGAAGCTGGGTGCGCTATGTAGCGTCATATCCCGGATAACTCTGGTCCCGAAACATGACCACATGAGCAGGAACTGCTGAGCTACCCTCTTCAGGCATCCGGGTCTCTTCCCCGCCACCTAAATAGAGTATTACCATGAGAAAAGCTTGGGAGAGAGTGCAGGGGCCTTAACCTTTGGGTCTAACCCCCAAGAACGAAAAACATGTCAACAAGTCAACTATTTGATTTGCCCCTAAGGAAACACCCTCCTATTGAACTATTGTCTGGCAGGTAGTAGAAGTTCCCATGGAAACCAGATTTACAAGCCCATATCTGGACTATATGGGCACGAGAAGGGGCCATGAAGACATTATTAAGTTGGGGAATTGTATCATGAAAAGTCTTAAGCATTGGTTGGACACCTGCAGATTTAGTTTGGACTGGAAGAACATGTAAACAGTGCTTGAAAAAGGCTATGACTATACTTGATATTCCTGTTTAAATGTCTCTAAAATTAATGAATAAATTCTTTTTTTAATTTTGTAAAAATAAAGAATAATATATAAAATAATTCGAATTTTCTTTTTTAAAGAAATTAATTATTTTATTAATCAAGGATTTAATGAATCAAAATGTCAATTAAGACATTTATAATGTGACAAAAAAAAAATATATATATATATATTTTAAATAAGTCCTGTTCCTAACTATTAATCAATAAGAATTCTGAGGGGGAAAAGATATCAATTGACAAAATATTTCTACAAAATAAATCAATAAAATAAAATAAACAATAATAATAATAATAATAATAATAATACTGTTTGCAACTTATAGAAATATAAATAATAAAAACATACTAAGTCAGCATATTAGAATGATCATTAAAGAATCATGTGACACTGAAGACTGGAGAAATTCAGCTTTGAATATATTTTGTCACTATATATATATATATATATATATATATATATATATATATACATGATAGTCATACTGCAAATTGTGAATTAAGCATAATATAAATCTCATGGTCTGAACACTTACCCTTATGACACATCTCTCCACCATCGAGTCCAGCCACTCGATGTAGGCTTCAATGGGCGACTGGTCTTCCAGCAGTCTGTCAAATTCTTGATACACTTTATAAAAATAAAAAAATAGATAGACAGAGAGATTAAAAATATATCCGAGTAGGAAGAAGAAATCATAAGCATCCAAAATTAATACAATAATTTTTTTGAAGCATTCATTTCTCAAGTTTTAATTGTTTGCAAAAGTTGCTTATACATCATTGAAAAATACTACTGGCACAAACTAGAGAACTGAATATGAAATGTAGAGAGAGAGGAGCTCAGAATCCTCTTTTGAGGATGACATGACAGAATCTTTGAACTTTGACCTGGTCAGTCATGTGAGAGGTTGACGCTGAAATGAATTTGAAATGCTCCTCAGGGTGGCAAACTGTGAAGGTTAACCTCTCAGTGTCTGTGGTTAAAGCTCGACTCTCATGGTCGTGGGAATGATTCAGCGCTGGTTGACAGCTACTGGGTGAAATCCGAATCATAAACCAGCAGGGCTTTTAACACAGCGCTGCATGTGATTCTGCTGCAATAACACACCACCGAACTAGTGAAGCACAGAAACAAATCATTCTGTAAGAAACCAGCTAGGTCTGATCTAATTCTTTTTCATTTAAATCTTACATTGGATGATAAGCCTCCTCTGGTCCTCTCTGGTGTCTTCCATTGTATAAAGAGTCTGTTTAGTGATGCTATTAAGGTCTACGTTCCTCCAGTCCTCAAGCATCTGAAAGGTGATGTCTGCACTGTGGATCACGGTTCGAGAAGCCTGTAAGAGCAAGTACATTATTCAGATATCACCCTGCAATATGTCTGATCAAATACACTTGTGTAAACATGATGCACACATGTTGGGATATAGGAAAATGTTACATTTAACATAAAATTCCTGTATACCTGACAGAGATGGTTTAATGATGTCTGTCGTTTAAGTATCTGGGAAAATCTTCTCGACACTGAGAAAACATAAAACATAGATTTGTTCAGAAATGGCTTTAGAATGCCAGCAAAATTCATCTTGATGTTTTTAAGAGTATTTCAGAGTATTTTGGCACATACATTCAAACTTTATGTTGCGCAAGTTCTCAGGCAGGTCATGTAATGCCACCTTCAGCCACTCGTCCAGCTGCTTGGCGAACTTCCTGATCACCTGAGTCAGGCTACATTATTCAAAACACACAAACAAGGACATCATGTAGTACATTACACTTACATACAATGGATGTCCTGACGCAATGAACTTTTGACCTTTTGTCCGGGGCAATTCAAATAAGAGTCATGCGTCATTTGCAGGAAATCTTTTGGGAAGTTAATTACACTGACGCACAAGCATGAAATGCAGATAATGCTAGCAATGATCCCAATGGCAATAGTATTCAAGGTATTTATTTATCTTTAAAAGGGAAAAGTCCAATTGACCAAAGCTGCATTAAGCATTGTGTATATATGATCTGATCCCAGTGATTACTGCAAATAAAGATACAGATTTTACCAACAGTGGGGCTAATTTCATACAGTTGTTCGTAATGCAAATGCTGATCATGTTGAATGTGAAATAAAAATCTGGTCACACTTTATTTTAAGGTCCAATTCTCACTGTTAACAAACATTAACTACAACTTTTCCCCTTAATAGAGTCCTAATTTGCTTCTTATGAATAGGCTGATATTAAGTTTATCCACTCAATTCTAGAATAAATCAGAATCAAATCCTCAGTCATAACTATTTTTCTTATTAAATATCCCATTTTACTCAGAATTATGTCACACTGAGGAAATAAAACAGAAATTCGGATAGGTACTGGAGCACTTTCCTTAACTGCAGGTGTATAAATTAGTTTTTTTTAACAAAATCAAAATAGCCGGGAACAGGACTCACCTGTCAGGCAGAGCCTGTAGGACGGTGGGCATGAGGACTCCTGAGATGGCCTTGTATAATATGGAGTCACACACACCGACTATGTTGACCACTGTAGAAGAGCCCAGGACAGGGAGCATGTGGGGTGGCATGCCCTGCCAAAAGTGCAACAGAAAGCTCTGGACCTACGCATATAAACAAACACAAATAAACATTGTGATAACATAACGGAATCAAACCACCAGTTGATAAAAGCTAAAAGAAAAAGAAGAGCAGACCTCATCAAAGTTGGCTCGTATGACTGTATCCAGTATCCTCTGGCAGTGAGTTCTGTACATCATGATAAATGTTGAGACCTTTTAGAGGAAAAAAGCTCATTTAAATGACTTATAATACTTTCCCACAAAGAATAATTCACTTAGTGTTAATGATGTCATACCAAATTCATTCCTGACTCATGGTCATGCATTATTAAGTCACCAAAAGACTCTTAACACTAAAGAAAGAGGATACAAATACCAAAGAACAAAAAAAGCTGCTTTCACGTCCAATGCCTATTTACAAGGTCCTGCCAAACCAATGTATAAAAAGAGGCTTTAAAGATCAGAAACTCACAAACCATTTAAAATTACAGGCGCCTTTTTAAAGCGAGACAGCTAGTGCCCATCCTTTGTGCAATGTGAGATCTTATTATCTACTCGAAAGATTAAGAGATCGCTAGGACCCAACACATAAATCCTTCAGGTCCTCATCTAAATCCAGGCCCAGGGAAGGTCCGTCTGACACATGAAAGCCGGATCTAGAGGGGAGGGTAGTGGGCAGGAGGAGGGAGACGGGGGTTGGAGTTGGAGGTTAGCAGTTAGAGGTTTTAGTGATCTGTTTACCTTCTCCTCTGGCAGACTGGCGGGCAGATTTAAGTCTTTGACATTTGGAAAGTCTGGCAGGAGAGTGCCCAGCTTGGAGCGCGGTGAATACGCCACTGTCTGTTTGGTGACCTCTTTCTTGCCCGTCTCGTTCACCCACGCAGCGCCCTTTTTAGAGTACATCACATCGTAGTACTGAGAGCTCTCTTTCACGGCGATTCCATAGTAGTGATACCTAAGAGGGACGAGCGAGTGGCAGAATAAAACATTTACATTTGTTTGCTGATTAAAGACGTCTCATGACTGCATCTTTTTTGATATTTAATTTGGTGCTGAAATAAAGTGAAACAAAGCATGACTAAAGATTGTATACTTTTTGTTTGGCACGAAAAATTTTACTACACACACATACGTTACATTACTTTTGTGTTACTTTTTCTGACCTGGGCTGGGCTTGTGAATAAAAAAAAAAAAGAAAAGAAAAAGATGAAAAAATAACACTTATTCCACAAAAAAAAAAAAAAAACACCTTGGGATGTTTAACTGAGATTCAATACGCAATATGCATTTGTGTTATTTAACAGATTTAAATACTGCAGGTTAGTGGAATATTCTGAGTTTGCATTTGACTGTTTTTAGTCATTTCTAGGAATACTGAATCTTTTTTTGAGCAAGTGAGATGAATAAATGCGTTTTCACATTTAGTCTAGAACTACAGTAACCATCATATATGGAAAACAAAGCAACTTGCAATACTTATTTGAAAAAGTAACAGTAATTTTAAATTTTTTAAATTACAATTATTTAAAAAATTAACCTGTTAACTGTCACTCACGTTTTTGAAGATAGACATGAATGTGCATGATACAAACCTAAATTTTTATAATTCATGACTGAAAACATTTTGTAACATGATTTTGATGTACCATTTACATGGTAATGCAATGTCTGATTTTAAAATGGGTTTTGAAGGATGAATTTTGAGATTTTATGTTTTCAAGTGATATATAACTTCTGATGATTTCTAAAATGTGATAGAGAAAAAGGCAACGAGGAAGTCTTTTTTTTAAACAAAGGTCAAAGCCCCTTTTGTAATGTAGATTTCTGAGGGTGCACTCTTGTCATAAATTCATCTATTACTTTTCCTACATAATGTTTAACAAAAAATATTGGTAAAATATATATTTGGGAGTCTTAGACCTTTCCAACGATACATAGTTTGTCAAGATTAGATTAGATTTGATTGTAATATAGTATAGTCAACGTAGGCGTCCCGTATACGGGACGGGGTGACATTTAACAGGTTAAAAGTAATGCATCACGTTAGGTACTTGTAATCTGATTATGTAACTCCAGTTACTTGTAATGTGTTACCTCAACACTGCTTGTTGGCTACTAACTGTGACCTACTTGATACAACATATTTTAAAGTGACACAACACATGTAAAATGTTAGAAAAGTTTGTTGAATAAGGAACTTACTTTGACTGGCCTCTGGTTCCTAGTCTCCGTGTGGTTAACTGAGGAAACTGTTGTCTTATTATCTGTTTGGATGAAGTAAAAAGAAAAAAAACACACACATATTGAGCTTTTCTGGGCACATCTTTCATGACGTCAGTGTGTTGTATGTTACAGCTATGACAAAAATATCTTCTCAATCATCTTGTTAGATTCATACATGTCCAAGGACATTTCTTTTCTCGCCAATCTCTCTTTTTCTCTCTGCTTTTTGTCCATGAGCTCCTTGGTCCAGCTCCCGGTGCAGAAAACTTTGCAAACAGTGAAGCTCTCTATTGTGTGGGATGAAAAAAGAGGCCAAGCTGTGAAGTTTCTGTCAGGCTTGGCTTGATAAATGAGCAGACAGCGAGGCAGGTCCAGCTCTCTCTCTCTTTTTTGTCCTGAATCAATGAAGCCTTCCTAAAGGACACCCCACACTGCTCCAGCCACTGATCTAACATTCCGCAACATCTCACCCTTCCAAATTTCCTTTAATTACACATTAATCCAGGCCCCCTCTCTTTTTCAATATCCTCCGACAGGACCCGGGGGGAGCAGGATAAGGGTGTCGGGGGGCGGCTATATGAGTAGGTGGGTTGAGGGGTTGTGGGAACAAGGGTGAACATGTTCATTGTTTATATTGTCCAGCTATGAGTTTGCAAAAGAGGTGTAAGGAAAAAAAACACTGGCTGTGGCTCTTCATAACACTCAGTATTATGTCATGCTTTTTTTTTTTGGTAGCAGATATTTTCTTTCCTCTTTCACGGACATGTGTGTTAGGATCTTTGATGAGAGGAAACTCCCCATTTAAACTTGACTATCATAAAAGACAGATTATTTGATTTCATCACCGAAGGGTTGAATACAGGTTATTACCTTCCCAAAGCTTGCGGCGTTGACCGGCTGAGAATCAAGTTTCTCGCAGAAGTCCAAATAATGCATGTACAGTGCACTGCGAGGAATACAAACACCCTCTGCGATCTCATAGTTCTCCTCCAACCTGATGAAAACACAGTTTGGTAAACGCACATGGAAAACCTAGAAAAGTCTAGAAAACACCTGGTTAAGAAGCATAAGTCAATGGAGGAAAACATAGCTGTAGTTTTAAAACAAATATCACTGCAGTATCAAGTTATACTGTAGGTACTGGAATGATCTTCAAGCATGGCCAACATGAAATTTTAGTTTATTATACAGACATATTTTCAAGTTGCACTTTCAAAATTACATGCATATATAAACTTCATTTATTCTCAGTATCCTCGTTTTTATGAAAAAAAATGTGGTTTAGTGTGAATAGGCACAAAGACCAATTGAAAGTTTAATTTAAATAATTCTGAAAATAATATTTCAAATGAGAGAAAAAGGTCAGAGAAAAGGGCTTGAAAAAAGTATATTCTTTGGATTTGTTTGCCATACTACTTAGAAAAGCAAGATTTTGTATCATTTGCTGATGCTTTAATAAACTATTTCTTTGTGAGGTTGTAAGTCTGTTTGCCTTTCTGATACTTGAATCCTGACGACTTGCAAGCTACAGGAGAGCAAACACACTATTTGGGAAATTCAACAGCTGTTTCATGATCTAGACTAGAAAAATGCATGATTCGTTTGAAAATCTTGTAGCAAGTAACGTATTAATGTGACATTTTACAAAATACACTGAGATTTTATACAGATGGTTATATTTCTCAAACACACATTATATTTCACAGACTGAAGAATTTAGCTGCTATTGGATGTCACTTAAAATATCAAAGCTAATTATAAATATTGATAATTTTACTATAATTTAAAACCTTTGGAGAGTTCAAACTGAACTGACTTGTGTCAGGTGACGGTAAGGATTAAAATAAGTGATTTATAAGTGACATGTCTGGTGTAGATTAGACTCACCATTGTAATGTGGCAGGTGTTGAATGTGGCTTAGATGCTCGGTTGTTTTCTTTCTCCTCGTCTTTTATAAAAAGAAAAACACAACAATCAGGATCAGTAATTTCCCTTAAATATAAATAACATTAATATAACTATTTTAAATTTAATATAATTAAAAAAGATACATAATATGCCGTTTTTCTTCTAAAATGATCATTTTTATCAGGCTGTGTAGGTTCGGTAATTTAACTTAAGTGTTAATGAATAGGTTCTTTTCATTGGCTGAACATAAACAAAGGAAGAAAATTTCAAACGGCATCAAGAGGCTTTTGCATCCGATATATTAAAGTAAAATATTAGGCTATATAGCTACAGTATATAATATTGAGTCTTTTTTTCTTTTCTTTTTTTTTTTATAGACATGTTCTGTCATAACACACATTAAGTTGCCTTAAAACATTGTTAATGTATCATGCAGTTTCTTTAATTTATTCATAGATATTCGTTAGACTTACTTTCGTCGTTGGACATATTTCCAATAGAAGAGTGACTGGAGAAGCGTTTGCACTCGCTTTCGTTCAGACATCTTTCAATCCAGCTCTCTGCGAAAGTAAAATAGGCTATATTTATATAGGCTATAGCTATATTTACATTACGCTTTTTTATTGAAAGCATAGCCTATGGCCGTCTTCACATTGGCCTATTTGTTATGCCCTTTCTCTTTTTTCTTAGATGAAAAAAAATCTAAACCACATTATTACAACATTATTAAACCCACAAACGTTTCATTTAGCTTTCATTTATTGTTTTCTGTTCCATTTACATTTTATTTAAGCTAAACATAGCTTAAATATTTCAAAGCATATGATGTCATTAATTAACATAAGCAGAAGCAACAGGTGCATGACCGCGCTGTGGTTTCCAAACTTAATTCTTTCTTTTTTTTTTCACAGCTTAAAAAAAAAAAAACTGCTAAAGCGTTGAACTGTAATTGTTCATTTGTGAATTCCATATATTTTTTCTTGATCAGACGAACTGTCAAAAGTCTGTGGTCGAGTGAGCGCTGTAAACATCAGTAAACGTGGCAGTGTGTTATTGCAGCCACTGTCTATAGAGTTGAGGGGCAGAATAATGACGGTGCAATTCAATTACAATCGATTGTGCGGATCTTTGGGCAGCTGGGATTCTATTTGAAATGTTTTCAGCAGAACTGCAGGAATCCCGCATTGTTCCCGAGGCGAATTACAAGCGCGCGCACTCTCAATTGATTCAGCGCGCTCCTCCATAGCGCTGTCGTCACAATAGAACCTTTTTAGCGCCATTCTAATTTCTGCTATGTAAGTAAGCCGGCTGGTGTCCTTACATCACAAAATAGAAACACTTATAAGATAATTCGATTCGAACTTATGTCAATCATGTTTTCCCGCACGGACCATGGCAACGTTCGCTACAGTCTGGTTGCCAGGGTTGCGAGTCGACTGGGAAACCAAGAGCCTGCTGATGCATCAGATGGCGACTGAAGTTATAGTGAAAGTTATGAGACTTAAAACTTTTGTTGGATGAGTTATTTGACAGCCACCAGACAACGAACTGCTCAAACGACAGGTGTAAAGCAAAAAGTAGTTTCGATTTTATTGAAATATTATTTTAGGAGTGATTTGATGCAATGATTAAGACTGAAATCTACATTTCTCAAGGGATTGCAGGTCATAGTTTGGGAGCTAAAAAAAATCTTGAATCAGTTTAAGTTTCTTTAAAAGTTTTGATGCATCATAATAATCATTAGTTTAAACAGGAAACAATCAAGCAGAAGTATTTAAAAAAAACAGCCAGACAGTAACCTATTACACATGTGTCTCATAACATCTCATATGGGTCAAGGCCAATTATTATCTTTATTTTAATTAAAATTATTTACAAAGTTTGGTTTTTCTACAAACTTTCCTTATAGTGACAGTTATTGAGAGGCAAAATAAACCTGAAGTGAGATGGAGAAAAAGATAAACAAGTTTAATTACTTAAAATGTGTATTATCTTTTGTATTAAAAAATATAGAAGGTAAATAAAAAAATGTCACTATCAGTGATGACACCATAACAAGCGGTCTAATATATTTAACTTTTTAAAATACTGTAGCAATAATACATTATTTGGAACGCCACCAGTTGGTTCTTATTATTACTTTTTTAAACAATTTAGTTACATGTATGCTAACGTTTTATTTTAAATGTATTTAGACTTCAAAAAGTATTAATATTATTATTCTGCAGCTGTTATTTTGAAGAATCAACAAATATTTTTCTCAAAAACTAATCTCCATCAGCGTTGGCTTAGTCAATTGAGACCAGATTTTCAGTCTGTAATTGAATTATTTGCTCTGTGAACAGTTTAAGTGCTCTAGATAATTGGATTAAATCCAATCTAAAGGCGAGACTGATCTGAGCTCATTCATAATCAGAGGGAAAAAGCGTCATTTAAATATAGCAAATATTCAGTTGGCTAATTAACTTAAAAAAAAAAAAAATCCTAGACCAATTGCATTGAACAGCTTTCTAAAGCCACGTGAAATTAGTAAAACACTTCAGCATAACATCAGTTATCTAATGTTGTCTTCAGTGTTTATAGCTTCAGAAGCGGCACTTTTATATTTACCAATAGTATGGAGTGCAGTTTCGCTCAAGCCAAAACCTGACTTGAACAGGTGCCTCATTTTCATAAAACTTTTACGACAAACTCAGAACTGTGATCTTATGTGAGTTTAGTCTAAATTAAAGGTCACATTGCTACTCCATAAAACCGCTGTCCACTTTACGTAATCCCAAAGCGCGTAAAACAATAATCGTAGCAAAAGAGCACCCATCCTGAGCAATTAAAAACATGCCCACTTATCTCTTGGTGAACTAGAATCAAGAGCTTCCCTGACGGAAGGCTAAATAACTTTTTCTGATGCCAATCTCAGGTCACACAATCCCAAGGCCCGTTTCACGTTCCAAAAGCGACTCAATGTCACGGCGGTGCAGCAGGAACCAACCTGTGGAATCCATGTCAGGCTCTTCCAGCAGCCCACAATGCATCCTCTTCCCATGCACGTTCCAGGGGCTCCTCTGAGAAAATGGCTCCGTGCAGGACTCCCCCTCCTCAGCTCCCTCCGTCTCTCCAAGAGAACTGCCCGGCGCTGAGATGCATAAGATGTGAGGTCCGTGGAGAGGGTGGCGGTGGTGATGGAGGTGGGGGTTGTAGGAGCGGGTGGGGTGGAGAGGGTCACAGACTCCAGAGATCCAGCAGGGGAAAAGCCAGAGCCGTCAAAATGTTTGCTGATGTTTCATGGGAAAGGGGCTGATTTTATAGGAGCCCTGATGGGGGACATGTCATTGATAGGCTCGGCAGGCTGATGAATGGCTTCGAGTCAGATGGGGATGTGGCAAGGCTCACTGGAAGTCTTTTGTGGGGCTGTTTTGAATAAGAAAAGCTCCCTTCCCAGAAAAAAAGAGGCTTAGATCTACGCAATCCCAGGCACTGTGGCCTCCCATTATAGCATTTAATACGTTTTCGTACCCTCTCCTCACACGCACATACACACTCTGCCCCCATTGCTTTAGTTTTAAAGTCCTCTATCCAAGGGCCACTTTTTGGCCCATTGCAAAACGTTTTTTTTGATGTCTTCAACTCCGAAGCTCGGGAAACGAGAGCGTCGAAATTGCGTTCATTTAAAATCAATGCCAAAAATGTCGAACTCTCACACAAATGCATTTCATCGTCATTTTGGATGGTTTTGACACCAATCGCCCATTAAGGACGTTGGCAAAACTGGAAAAATAAAGTTTGGTGGACCCCCTCCCCTTCTCACTCTCTCCTTGAAGCAACCTTATTTTAGTGTGCTGGGAGGAGAGCGCGGCCACAAAAGAGGGAAGTAAAAGTGTAGAGCCTGAGGCAGGGAGGGCTCTGATGGAGTGCCTACAAACTGCAGAAGGGAAAGCTGTGATTAGAATATGAATGGAACCACGGGGGAAAGAGAGAGCGAGTAGGAGAAAGGGGGATTATGGTGGAACTGCTCCCCACTTGCTGGATGGCAGAGGAACGCTTGCTCCTACATCTATCGACTGCGCAGGGGTAAGGATGGCAGGACGGGCTCCTCTCTGCATGGCGGAAAGAGTTCAGCTGGAACATGGAACTATACGAGTTTGGACACTTTCTGGTTGTCAAATGTTAAGTGTAAAATATCCTTAGGTGACATACATGAACTTTTGAGTAATTTCAAAGTAGTTAATGTATATTTTCTTTGCAGATGCCATTAGTTTGCCATTTTTTCATCTAATGCAACGTGATTTTGGGCGGCCATAAGCGAACCCACACTGAGCCATCAGTTGTTACAGCATAGCATCTTTGCTTATTGTCCATTGTTGGCAAGAGAAGTTTTTTTTTTGCTATGGGTCAGTTGTCCAGTTTGCAGTCTAAACATTCAATATTGTTCAAAAGTTTGGGGTCAGTAAGATTCGTTCTTAAAGAGGAGTCTTTTTATTCAGCAAGGACATGTTAAATTAATAAAATAGGGTTAAAGACACATTTCAAACAAATATTGTTTTGAGCTTTCTATTCATCTAAGTATTCAGAAAAAAACACATTAAATTTTCCATAAAAAAAGTGGAAAAGTATTTTCAGCAGTAAATCAGAATGATTTCTAATGATAATCTTGAAAAAATGATAAGTCTAGAGTAATGGCTGCTGACAATTCAACTTTGCCATCATAGGAATAAATTTCATTTTAAAATAGAAAACTAATTATGACTTGCAGTATTATAATTTCTTAAAAATAAAAAGAAATCATAACTCCAAATGTTTGACAGCAGTGCACCTCTCATATTAAAAATAAGTAAACAAGAAATAAAACAGAACTAATACTACAAATCTTCAAAGAAACAGAACAAAATGACCAATTGAAAGCTTCATCTGAAGGCCAGTCCACCAGCTTTCATTTGAAACTGTATGGATTAACCAGCACCTCTAACAAGCTGGGAAGTGGATGGCGAGAGAGAGGCAAACATCAATGAAAATTTCCTTAATTACAGTTTGAAAGATGGAGGCTGTGAAGGAAACGAGGGAGGAGGAAGGGAATCTTTGCATCGTCTCCTCAGAAGACTTCCTTTTTCTGTTCGTCTACTCTGAGTCTCATTAGCCCCTCATTAGCTAGGACAGGTGCAGCCGGCCAAAAGAGACACCCTCAGACCCTTATACCCCCACAACCAGCGAGTGAGCCGCACTGTCAGTGCCCATTCTACCGATGTGAGATGCATTCTTCCAATCAAAGCCCTCCACGGCTGCTTGGTGGGTGGGAGCAATCTCTGAATAGTGGATGATTTAGTGTATAAAAAAAGCAGCAAAGTGGGAAGGTGGTCAATGTAACAACAAGCTCTTTTCTGCTGTCAGTGTTGTCACATTAACACTTCAAGATTGCTCAGTAGTCAGTACTTCTACCCCCAATACTTTCTGATCATCTGTCAAAAAATAAAAAAATGTTGTGAGATGCAACAAAAACTACATTTATTTATTGTAAAGAAAACCTTGCCATTCTGAAGGCAAACTGAAACAAATAAATCTACATATTTCAGACAGCACACATACGTACTGTAAACTAGAGGAAGTGCCAATAATCAGTTCATTCCCTTCAAGTAAAAAAAAAAAAAACATTCAAGCAGGCACTTCTTTTTATATATATATATATATATATATATATATATATATATATATATATTCAAAAATATCTTAGTAATAAGATATAAGCTGTGTAACAAAAATGAAATTAACTTTATATCCAGTCCTTTATAATAGTGTTATCGCCTTCACTCGTTGTATCGAGCCAGTTTGAGGCGAGGGATGATGTTCATGGATTGCAGTTCTTGGAAGAGCAGTTTGCAGGCATATGGAATTCGTAGAGATGACACATGGCACGAAGACTTGCAGTAATGACACCTGCAATAAACAGAAAATTCTCACTAATAAATCCCTTTGGTACACTAATGACTACATTATTACTGATACTGAAATAACATTAAAACAAAAAAGAATTCACTACAGTAATGGATTATACTGACCATCCTGAATATCCCAGCAAGCCACATTGGTCACACACGTCCACCTCAAAAGCATCACTGGAGATCATCAGGCGCTCAAGCAGCAGCATGCTGGCTCCATAGCCAATGAGACAGTCTCGTTCCATCTCTCCCAGACGGAGACCACCATCCCTGGAACGACCCTCTGTGGGCTGCCTGCATTACAAGAAAAAATAAAAATTCACTAATTTTATTTGATTTTAATTACAATTAAAATAAAAGCCAGAATAATATACTATTTATTACCCTAATGAATATGACAAATCAAATTTCAGAACACATACATTTGCATTTCTTACCTAGTGAGTACTGCTCTCGGACCACGTGCTCTGGCATGCATTTTATCCAGCACCATGTGCTTCAGTTTCTGATAATAGACTGGACCGAAGTAGATGTAGGCTTCCAGAGGTTCCCTAAGAGCAGATTACAAAAAATAAATAAAATAATAATTTGTGCAATACAGAAGAAAACTTCAAACATAAAATATTGAAATATTCAAACATAAAACACAAATTTTTTTTTCAAAATGATTAACATCAATATTAAATTAAGCATGGTAACACTTTCCAAAATGGTTCCATTAGTAAACATGAGTTAATGCATTAACTAGGAGTAATATATTTGTTGTGGTGTTTCTTCATCCTTTCGTTAAGTGTTATTTAACAAATACAACAGTTTTTTGTTGGTTCTTGTTAGATTAGGGCCATTAAATAATGTTCACAAATACAACTTTTGATTTAATTATGTATTAGTAAATTCTGAAATTAAAATGAAGATTAATACATGTGTTAGAAGAATTTTTCATTGTTAATTCACTTTACATAAAGAAAGTACTTAATGTGTTGAAAGGAAAACTTATTGTAAAGTGTAACCTGAAGCATTAATAACCCAACTGTGCAGCAAAGCTGTACTGGGGAAATATAAATATGTCAATGAACAAGAGTGATGCTCAAGAACAGTTTTTACCCTGTGATGCCTGAGGTGACATAATCCTTGCCCTGGTAATTGTATCCATAGCGGATAAGATCCTCACACACGTCCTTCACTTTACTGCCACCGAAGGCAGTGCCGTAGTGAAAACGTCCATCCAGCACCCCTGCTTTACCAGCCAATAGCTCAATCAGCTTCCCAACCTGAAGTAACACAAAGCTTTATTCGTTAGAATGCTTGTTTTCTAAGATCGATGCACATTCTAAACATTAACGTGATACAAGCTCCTTGACGGCAACTAATAACAGCAGTGTAGATGGCCCAGTGTTCCCTTCCTAACACTGCAGCTGGTGAATGTGAGTGTGACATCATGTTGAGGTCACGCACCGCTGCACGACAGTAGCCTTTACTGAGGTCACTCACAGAAAGAGCCGGAAGATCTTTGACCCCTCTCTGTCACTGAGAGGAATCTTTTCCTCAGTTCAAACAGTTTTCAATATGACCGACTGCTGTGTGCACCCAAACACAGAGTTCAAAATTAGAAAGCGTGGGGGGAATTAATGTCTAAGAAAAATGATATGTGGAGATTTCCATAAACTAAATTGTATATGACAACAAGATTAAAGCATTGATGAACTTCGTAAACAGGAGCAACCATTTCAGAAATGAACAAACCACCATTCAAGTGGCATTCTAGGGAGTGTGTATATACATATATAACAAGAAATTAACACTTTGTTCAGCAAGGGTGCATTAAATTTATCAAAAGTGACAGCAAGGAAATTTATAAATACTACATAAGATTTCTATTTTCAAATAAATGACATTCTTTGGATCATTCCATTCATCCCAAAATGGTTTTCAACATCCTGAGCACCAAATCAGCATATTAGAATGAATTTGAAGAATCATGACACTAAAGACTAGAGTAATTGCTGATGGAAACTCAGCTTTGCCATCACAGCAATAAATAGTATTTTTAAAATATATTAAAATAGAAAAGTGATATTTTAAATAGTAATATTACAGATTTTTAATGAAATAAAAGCATTGTTGGTGAGCATAAGAAAAACAAAAATATTTGTAAAAAACCAGACTCAAACTTCTGAATGGTAGTGTGCATTATGAGACCATTCAGAAAAATTGAAAATACAGACACACACTATAATCTTAGCCAGAAGTATTTGATTTAAAAATCTCCTACCAAATTTGCCAAGGGAATATGTATTTACTGCAAAATAGCCAGCTTTAGTATTTTATCCTGCTTATTACATGGCTAATTAACACATAATATTTGGTATGATATACTTAAATCTCGATTTTCATTATTTGCATGCATATTCTAGAA